>NW_007731131.1:235721-240316 GCF_000696425.1 Galeopterus variegatus | reverse complement strand
TCAGTTTATTCTCATTGGCCACAGTCATAAAAGTTAACTAATAAAGTGATGATAAGAAAAGATGAAATAATCAATTCTGGGAAGGATAAAACCATTAAAAAAATAAAACAGTCTTCTTGGTTATCTCTGGTGGCGGGATTGTGAATGAATTATTGTTATTCCTTTTTTCTACATTTTTTGCACTGAGTTTATGTTACTCTTGTAATTAGTACCAACTGATTACAATTTTTTTAATAAAGGAGGAATCACAGTAAAGTCATAGCTTATGCTACAGAGGTTAGGTTCTTAAAGACAGGTTTGAAGAGAGAATTCCACATAATAATCATTTTGAATATCCTTTAACGAAATCATAAATGTGCACGTTTCTCAACTAGCCCAGGACAGCTGGTTTTTCTTCTGGCAATGTGAAGAGACAACTGTTTCTGGGTTGAAGACCATATGAAATGATTGACTTAGACTTAAAAGCATATGAGGCATAAAAATCACATTCATTTTTATTTTTGTTTGCAGACGGTGTGTAGTTTGTATCTGCCTACATTAATGGTCAGATGATGCAATTTCACAATAAATTGATCAAAGGAAAATATCCAGATATGAATAGGTTAAAGCTGACAATGCCTACAGTACTAAACTTTTACTCTCAGGCTTATGGAAAATTTCCAAAAATATTACATACAGTTTCTTTCTTTGAAGGTAGTTGCAGACATAATGACCCTCTACACCTAAAATCTTAACTATGTGTTTTCCTCGTGTGTGTGTGTGTGTGTGTGTGTGTGTGTGTGTACATGAGGGTATTTCAAAAACTTTGTGGAAAAAATGGAATTGAAAGATAATACCAATCTTTCGTGAACTTGTTGAAGTGCCCTCATCTACACATAAGTGCGTGTATAGATATATATACATTTAATACATATATGTGAATGAGAGAATTATATAAACTTAACACAGTGTTCTTTCAGAGGTTATTTCTAAAGTATATAAACTTATTTTCTAGTCTATACCTCAGGTTCCTGACAACCCAATCAGGACTGAGACACCCTAAACTAGCTGGAAATAAGATCAGGGCATGGCACAAATTCCACAAGTAAATATGAAAACAGGAACCTTTTAATCTGCTTTTAGATGCCAGGGAGACTGACTAACTTTAATCGTCATTTCTAATTGATGACATTGGTAGACCTAAGTTGTTTGATCTATGATGTTCAAAAGCCAAAAGGAAATGTGTCTTAAATGAAAAGGGATTTCTTCCACACCCTCAGTCTAAGCCAGACAAGTGGTATTTCAGGAATATTTTCACAAGTTATATGCATCCTTGTTTGTGCCTCCTCCAGGGACAGTTTATTGCCATAAGAGGACAAAACATGCCACGTTTAGAAATCTGTGGCCAGGAAACTACCAAACAAAAATAAACCCAGAGTTAGACATGGAATCTGAATTTTTACTCTGGGAGATTTTCAAGATGGATAGAACGACTAAAATTCAGAGGACTGGCCTAATTTTCTGGAGGTCAAGATAAAAACTAGATTTGTGGGACAGCATGACTTTGTGCTAATATGTCTATCGAGTCTTCCCCAAGTTGGAAATTGTGGCCACGTCGTACAGGGCTGTTTCAGTCTCGACTGTTGAAGTATACTAGTCACCATCCTACGTCATGAATGAAAAAGGATATTTGTGTTGATTGAGTCTGCAGAATCAGTCCACCGTTCAACCCTTTAAACAGCTCAAAAGCAAAAGGAGTCTAAATTATTTTAAATTTAACTCAGAGTTGGTGACACCTAATGGTGCTTCATGTAGCTATCATGTTCATGCGAGTCTTTCTAAAAAAGGATAAACAGCTCAAAAGCAAAAGGAGTCTAAATTATTTTAAATTTAACTCAGAGTTGGTGACACCGAATGGTGCTTCATGTAGCTATCATGTTCATGCGAGTCTTTCTAAAAAAGGAATCTAAAGAAGTGGGAGGGAGTGTTCAGAGGGGAAATCGCTGAGGATGGACTGTCAAAACAGAAGTGAAAAGTGGGCCTCAGTTAGAGGACGGAGCTTTGTGTGGTTGTGCAACCAGGAATCACCTGGCTTTTCAGCTGGGCTCTGCCATCCAGGAGCGCTGTGACCTTGGACTACAGCTTTACTACCTTCTTTTACCTGGGTTCTTTACATGGGGGAAAAAAAGACACTATTGAAGTCATCCCTATCAAAAATGTTAAATGTATGAAAATCAGGGTGTTTGTGATGATAGATGTGTTTACACTTCTATAATATTAATTACTAATCAAAGTTAAATAACCATGTCCTCTATGAAATGGAATTGTTCATGGAATAGTGAGGAAGTTTCACTAGGAATCGGGATGGTTGTGTTCAGATCCCAGTTCTGCCACTCGCTAGTTTTAAATCTACTTCTCAGGATGAATGTCAGTTCTCGGAACTATCAATGGGGGTAGTAATCCTACCATAAAGATTGTCGTGGGTATCAGATGAGCTTACAAGTATGAAAAGGCCACAGAAATGGAAGCTGTCATGAGTACAGTTGATCTCATGTCATAAGGTGTCATGGCACGGCACATTTTCACCATTGTATGGCTGTGATATCACAGATGGCTATAGCATATACACTAACAAAACATCCTGACCGTGTGCAAAAATCACTTGAAGACCTCACAGAGTCTTGAAATCAGCATTCCAAACAGCTTCTGCTCCACTGAACCACAGGCAAGTCCATACTTAGAAGTAAATTTATTCACCAACTAGGGCTGTTCTCTAAAATCATCTTCGGTAGTGGGGGCGCTACTCTTTTTTGGGAAGAGCCCAGAATAAAGCGTGTCCCCTGATGCCCTCTATGCTTTTAAGTACATTCTTTTTTTCAGAATCTGCATAATACTAACCTGTTTCCTGAATATTTCCCTGTTCTTGCTGGTATGTGACTTCCTGCCTAACAGATGGTCTGGTGAAGAAGGAAATCCATGACCAGTCTTTTCCTTGCTGTGGCTTTCTGGTTCAGAAACATGCCCCTGAATGATAGCTTCAAGGCAACAACAGTGTGTTGGGTTCTAAGAACATGCCTTTAAGGTGTTCTGCGGTAAGGTTGCCTCTGACAATATTGTTCTTGGCCACACTCATCTAACATACCTAGTTTTGTTTTTGTGCTTTGCTTTGGGGCTGTTTTGTCTTTTATGGAGGGATAATAGGCCACTGTGTAACAGTGGTGCCTTTGTACAACTCCGTGGCTGTGGTCAGCTTGGTAGAGAATAGGTCTTTTCAGACTGTAACATGCATGAGAGTCACCATAACATGCAGTTTTTGATTCCCTAGATCTAGCTGAGACACAAGATTCTGCATTTCTAATAAGACCCCAGAGGATACCCTTGTAGCAAGAGTATAGATAACAGGATTCAAAGTGAAGAAACTGCAGAGACCATCCTACCAATCTCACCTGATTTTGTGGGTGAGGAACACAGGCCTTAGGGAGTTTCACAGGCCATGGAGACATTAAATATAATAAACGGTATAGCAGTTATATGCTAAGCCAAGAATCGGACATGCACAGAACTGTGATTGGAAAATTAAATCTGATCTCATAGTCCTGGTGTGGGCAAAATGCCTAGAGTGGACATTAGCTGATTTACAGTGGAGCTTCTTGATAGGGAAAAATTACATCTCTTTTATAAATACTTGGAGCTGCGGGAGTGGGCATTGTGTAGTATGTAGGGATGTAATCCTCTGTCCTTTCAGGCAGATGCGTAAGTAAATATTTACCTAAAAGGTAAGAATTGGTCATATGAGGAACCCCTGTGAATAAGATTTTAAAGACATTTTTTCAGGGGGGAGAAGATGAAGATAGATATTTTTTCACCAGAAACCAGAAGAAGGAGAAAATATAAAAAGTAACACCTTAAAAGCCATATTTTACAGGGAAAAGGCTGAGATGGCACTTCCTTTATATGAAGAAAATATTCCTTCTCACCCCATATGTGCTTACTGTATGGAAGAGATCATTCAATAATTATAATCAAAGATTTTAAAAGAGAAATGATTGATTTAATATCTATAAACTTTATTTTCTTGAAACCTAAAATATGGCCATTAAATTTTTAGGAGTTTGGCTAGTGGATTAATAATTAAAAGAAGAATATTAGATGAAATATCTAGAATTAACCAATTTCCCATTTAGCAGTCTTTTTATTTATGAAACCTTTTCTCTCAAAATGAACGATTGTGGATGTCTATTGCCTTTACAAAAACAAAATATTTTAGCCACTTGAAGATGTAATTGCTATTATGTCTTTTGATGCTTCCTTTAAAATATTTTAAATAGTTTCACTTGTTTACTATAAGTATACCTGATATACAACTTCAAAGCATTTTTAAAAGATAAAGGTGATGGGGCTCATTATGTGTTTCATATTTGAGATTAAATATGCTTTAAACTGCTTAAACCATAGGTTAAATATTACCATCATTGAACTCAGGTAAATATTTCCACTTTTAATTGCAAGGCTCAAGTGCCTGGGTATTGTAGAAGATGTTTGACTCCAGAGGTAACTGCTACAATAAAAAATAGCTTTTAAGAAGAAAAAGTCTTGGGGGGGGGGGGGGGGAGGGG
>NW_007731131.1:207736-234753 GCF_000696425.1 Galeopterus variegatus | reverse complement strand
CTTTTAAGAAGAAAAAGTCTTGGGGGGGGGGGGGGGGAAGGAGCATAGTCTCTTCGTTTAATATAGCAGTTGGCAAAAAAGACCCTTAAAACCTTTGAAAATCCCCGGTATAGGCCATCAAAGCATTGTAATAAAATATCAAATTAATTCAGATAAAAGGATAATCCATCAGGGCCACCAACCTAGTAGAAGTGTAGTTTCTGTGTGATTAGTCTCACCACAGAAAGCAAGGATAAAGTTCCACTCAGAATGAACAATGAAATAGTCATATTTGCCTCTAGATATTTTGTCACAGGCGCGACTGCACGGTGCCAGTGTGTTAGCCATTGGCAAAATCCTGAGCCCTTAATAATGTCAAGAGGTAGCTGGTGCCTTAGACACTTTGTGATCACAAAATTGAATCCTGTTCCAACTAATGGTAACCCATCATGTCTATCCTCTTTTTTCCCCTTAAAACCATACTGACTTCATTGTTCCGAAGGATATAGCCAGGAAATTTGAAATTTCCTTCGTTAAAATAAGATAGGAACATGGATTTCTCAATATTCTGTACCAAAAAAAGAAAAAGCTAAGTGCTTTTTACTCTGCTAAAAATGTAACTTTTCTTGAATCTCTCTTTCTCTTAAATTTTCCGAAAATGAATATAATAAACCAGGAAAATTAGCCACCATAGGGCTCAACATTCTGGTGGACATTTGGAGGATATCTTCTGCCAACAGTATAAGAAATAAAAGACAGAAAGGGATGCCCCAATTTACCTCAATCCGAAGTGCCCTAGATATTCTGTAAAGTACAAATGGAAGATTTTCCACTGTGGTAATTCCCTACTCTGCTGCCAGGGGCTAAATGGGTAAAGGACCCCCTCCTGCTGTTCATGCCTGGGAAATGCTTACGTGAGAGACAGAAGCAATAACCATTCCATAGGGTTAGTGGTGATCAAGTCAGCTTACAATCCCACAAGAGTGGAAGACATTACTAAAGACACTGGGGCACAGTTATGCTGATAATGTCTGGTTTCTCCATTTACTCTGTAAATGAGCAATCTGATGAGAAGAGGAAGAGTGAGCCCCTCTTCTGATACTGTGAGAGGCTGAAATAAGTAGAGGCTAAATGTGGAGAGGTTGGTGTTATGCACCCAAGACTTGGATTTCAGCACTGATGCTTTTACTGACCGTGGAATCTTGGAGAGATTAGTTCATCTCTCCTAGCCTTAGTTTTCTGCCCCATAAGGATAATAATACTTGCCTTGAGAAGAGTCACAAGGGAGGAGGCGATTGAGCTGAGCTTTAAAGAGTTCATATAGTTTAGATAAGCAGAGATGTGCTTCCCAGGTAGCAGGCACAGAGAATAGAGTGGGATATCACAATGGGATAACCCAAGCCCTTCAGCCTGACAGAGGTGTGGTATAGATAGCAAGGAGCTGTAAGCCTTATGGCTAGAACTATCGGGTGGGCCCATATCATGAAGCACCTTTAGCATGTAGCAAAGGAGTTGGGGTTAATTCAGTAGAAAATGAGGACCCACTGAACTTGGGAAGAGCCATTCTTCAGTGTCAACAAAAGATACAGTGAACAGAGAGGAATAAAAATTAGGGAGAACCATGTCTTCGTTTGCGCTGCTATAACAGAATACCTGGGACTGGATAATAGAAATTTATTTATTATGGTTCTGGAAGCTTGAGTCCAAGATCAAGGTGCCAGCAGGGTTGGCACCTCGTGAGGGCCCCTGTCTCTCTGGTTTCATAATGGCATCTTGTCAATGCCTCCTCCAGAGGGAACAAACTCTGTGTCATCACATAGCAGAAGAGCAGAAAAGGGCCGACAGTAGTTCCCTCCTGCCCTGTATAAGGCACTAAACCATTCATGGGGCTGGAGACACCCTGACTTAATCACTTCCCAGCAGGCCCACTTCTTATTACCATCACAATGGGGATTAAGTTTTAACACATCAACATCGTGGGCCACTCATACCATGGCAAGCAGTGAAGAGACAATCACAATTATCCAGGCAAAAAATAATCTTGTTCCTAAGGGTGGGGGATAGATGTGGAAAAGCAAGTAAAAAATAGATGAAAGTATTCTGAAAAGAAATTAAAAAATAGTGGCAGGAGTGTAAGTGTGGGACACAAAGAAATGCAGGGTCATGGATGGTTCTGAAGGCTTCATGCCTGCGCCTGGGAGAATTCTCTGCTGTGATTAGATGACAGGAAGGCAGGAGGGAGAGCAGGGAACCTTGAGTGCAGTTTTGTACCTACTAAGTTTATGGCTCAGGAGGTTGGTCTAAGCTATTATACCTACCAAACTTGGAAACATGTAAATTAGAGTGGGAGGGACAAGTTGATGCTGGGAAATACATTTTAGGTCCATCATTAGAGTTTCAAGAGTGAATGGGATTTCCAAAGGGGAGAATTGTAGAAAGAGATTGAAAGAAAATGATAGGTGCGACAAAATTAGGAAAGAGCAAAGTTACTCAGAGACGTTATAAGGAAGAAGCTCTGTGCTTTGTATGTCAGACAGGGTAAAAAATTCCAGATGTAAGGGGACAGTGAGTGATAGGAAATACACAAAGATACCAAGAACAACATGGCCCCAAGTGGGGCCAAGAGCTATCCTGCTGCTGAACATCATTCCCTCTCAAGATGAAGGTATAAGCACCAATAATTACTTCAGAATATCCTCTCTGTAGAACAATAAGAGCTTAACAGTCACTAGCATAAGATTTATATAAAAGAATTATCGATTTAATTTATTTAATCAGACATTGGCAAAGTTATTAGCCACTACCTGTTACTCTGTAAGACATGAAAAAGCTGGAGAAAGTCTAATGGGGGCCTTTCCTCTCTGTGGGAAAGGTCATTGCTAGCTTTAAATATTGGATTTTAGAATGGTGCCACAGCAAATAGGTATATAACTCAAATTAGACTTCAAAAGGACTGATTTGCTTGAGATTCCATCATCTAAAATAATTTCTTTCAATAAAACTGACTCCGTGGAAGGATATTAATTGCATGCCATAATGCTTTTTCTTTAAATTGTTTTAATGGATATATTTGAATAGAATTTTAATTTTTCAGATAAAATTTTTCGTTAACTAAAAAGAAAATTTGAAGGATGATAGTAAAATGTTACAAGTCAAATTTAAGTCTTGGTTTTATTTTCTTCATTTGCTCCAGCAATAATAGCAACCAGTGATTGGTTTAAAATATATAATACAGTAAACTCTTAACATAGGTATGATTGGAAAATTAGATTATCTGATTAGTCAGGTATTATTGTTAATAGCACATATACTATCTCTGGGTCTCTAATTTAAAAAAAAATATGACACAGAAAAACCTCGTGAATCATTAGTAACATAAGAGATTCACAAATCCTGTGCTACCCTGTAGTCATCTTTTAAAGCACTAGTTACACTTGTTACAAGGTCATATTCTAAGCTCTTTTTTCCAGTAAAAGTGCATTTTAATAACAAAATATATGATTTGAGGATTCTCACTAGACTAGCAGAACTTCAAATAAGTCAATAATGTTCCATAAAGTTAATGTCTGTTTAATCATTTTTGAGAAGGGGATACTGACAGCATCTTCTGAAAAAGAGAAGCTTCAGAGAAGACAGGCGGGAAAGACATTTGGTACCTGGTCACATGAGAGATGTTGGGAGGCAGGGATAGCCCAGAGCTTCACATCTGCAGGGTGTATCTAGAAGGGGCAAGGGGACTGTTTCTTTGTTGCCTCCAAACATAGATCATGCAGCACAAGAAGAGCATTTGGAGAATGCCAATAGTTTTTTCAAGGTGAAAAGATAAGAACTGTTCGAGAATGGAGCAGGCTGCTCAGCCATTAATGCTTTTCTTATCCTCGCAAGTGTTCAAGGAAAGACTGGAGAATCACTGGTTATGTCCTTCCGCTTCAGAAAGATTGTACCTTGCCTGCTGCCCACTTGCCTCAAATGTGACACCAAAGTGCTCTGTTTATTCCTCTGCGATCACCGTGTACTAGAGAAATCTAACATGTCAGAGGAGGAAATGTCAGTTTAGCTCCTGGGGACTTTCACATCTGGGAGGAGTGGTGCCGCAGTTCAGAGCATCGGCAGCCTGTCATTCCCTCTGGGCTCCAATCCTGCCGGGGCACTTGCTAGCTGCAACTTTGCATAGGTGGATCTGGGAGGAGTGGTGCCGCAGTTCAGAGCATCGGCAGCCTGTCATTCCCTCTGGGCTCCAGTCCTGCCGGGGCACTTGCTAGCTGCAACTTTGCATAGGTGGCTTAACTTCCGTTTGCCTCAGTTTTCACGTCTGTAAGATGCAGATGATAGCGGTACCCACACCGTGGCTCTAAATGAGATTCTGTACGTAAAAGCAGTTAAAGTTGTGCCTGGCTGACAGTTAGTGGCAGCTGCCGCTGCTGTTGTGATTGTCGTCATTACTCACCAAAGGGATGGTTTGGTTTTGTTTAGATGAGCTGCTTCAGAAAGAGCAGAACTACTCAGATGATGTCTTGGCCAACATGATCAGTGAACCAAGAATCAGTTATGGGAATGATGCTCTGATGCCATCTTTGACCGAAACGAAAACCACCGTGGAGCTTCTTCCGGTGAATGGAGAATTCAGCCTGGATGATCTCCAGCCATGGCATCCTTTTGGGGTCGACTCTGTGCCGGCCAATACAGAAAACGAAGGTGAGAGACGGGGTGGGGCGGGGAGTGTTCTTGTAGATACACATGTATGTGTGCATGGTTTCTTTTTATGTTCTTGTGTGGTCATTTTTTTTTTTTTTTAGTGTAGTAATAAATATTTTTATTTCAATTTTATCTTGATGAAGAAGTAAATATTAGAAGCTACTATATAATCATTGAAATAATACTATATTTGTGTAATTTATTTGTTTATAATTTTTATGCTACAAAGCAAGTAAACTGATATTTGGAAAAGATGGCAGCCCCATTGTATAGGTGGCAAAACACAATGAAAGTGGTTACATAGAACCACTTTCAAGTAAAAGATATATTTCACAAATATCCAGGTTTATATTCTGGAGAGTATCATTCTTGGAGTTACCACGGCTATAAAAAGGGGGTTCGCAGTGTACTATTTAAGAGACAATTCTCCATGTGAAAAACATATGACAATAACATTCTTCTGATTTTTGTTTTCTCATTCTCTTAATATAAAACGATATATTTTATAATAATAAAAGTGGCTACATAAAGAGCATGTACTATGTGCCATATGTTCTTTTAATCACTGTTTTTCAAAGGAGGAAATTGAAGGACCAGGAGACCAGGTTCTTGAGTGGTGATTTTTGATAGGAATTTTAAAAAATACTTTCTCACTGAGAAATATTTTGTTTCTTCTGGAATGGAAGAAACAATATTCAACTTGTTTTTATGAGCTAGTGGCCTAAAATGCCCACGTTGGAAGAAAAGACACAGGTGATGAAATTAAGGAAATCGCAGTCTACCAGCAGAGAGAGTTGTTTTGATAGGGCCTATGTAAATGGGGATTTGACAGGCACCAAAGTAGTCTTTATGAGCTATTTATTTGTACCTGAAATTTCAGATTAAAATTTAAATGTTAAAGGCAAAGATAGAGAACCACATATAAATAAAATGTAATTTTGCTTAAGATTTAAATAACTTTGTGTTTAGGAAGTTAAATTTGTTATTTTTTGAAGAAAAATAAAAGAAAGTTAAATTTAAGGCACCTGTCAACATTAAGGAGCATGTTGGTCTAAATGTTTTTTCCTGTGATAGTTCACAGAAGTAAGATTTTTCTCTATCATTTAATTTATGCAGTAGATGATGTACTTTCACGAGGATTTCTTAGCAGAAATATCTAGAAGAGAGTTTGCTTTATCATTTTTACATGTTCAGAAGTATAAAATTACAAACACATGAACACCTTGATTTCTAGTTACTAACATTTTTCAAGAACACAACAGGATTTTAAAAACTCATGATTTTCTTTCTCGAAATAGCAAACTTTGATGGTGGTTTCATATTTGCAATATGATTACCTCAAAAAATGCAATCAGTGTACTCCTCAGACTACATTTAAATCCAATATTAGACCTTAAGTGCAGTGGACAAAGTTTTTTAAAGAACCATTGCAGAAAATGTTTATATAGACTGGCTTCATAGTGTGAGTTATCGCCCCAAATTTGTTTCCTTAATTTGAAAAGAGCACCTTCTAGGAATACCAGCAGATACGAACAGCAGTGTTCTTTATGACATTAAAATAATTGACTTCACCATTTATGAAAATAATTCTTAATCATGTAGAAGAAAAATTTTAAGAACATTCAGTTATCAAAGACTTGGTAACTTCCTTACTAAATTGTGTTATTACTAGAGTGCTTGTTGTGTTATTTTCTGTATAGGTAGACACATTTTGGCCATTTAAAATCCTCACCACTCAGATTCTAATGAGAATTTTTTGTGAAAAATGTCCGATCTCATTTTGTAAATTGAATAGTTATAACACCAGCCCTGGGAGACAATCTGTGCACACACACACACACACACACACACACACACACACACACACACACACACACACACGCCCTTGGGTATTCCCCAGATGTTCGTTTGGGCAAAGGCCTTAATTTAGTGCTTCTGGATCCTTGACTAAGATGCAGCTGTTACATTGCCGAGGCTTCATCAAAAGAGCTCCTGTTCTCCTTAAATAAGGATCTGCTATTGATAAACAGTGAAATCTTATATAACAGTATTGGTAGGCAGTAGTACTTAAGATCTCAGAGTTCTGAGTTGTGGTTCTCTTCATTATCAGACCCAGCACCCCCTTTTATAACAAATATTTTAAAAAACCTTCTCAATGATCAATCTTTAAAATTGACTGACAAGGTTTGGGAGAAAAAATCAATATAATGGACATAATTGATAATATGTATTTCACTGTGAAAGTGCTCAGGTCCAATGGCTAGTGGGAACAATGGCATAGCCAGGTGTTGGCCACCCGCCCCCCCCTGGATGGGGCAAAGTTAGATGCCGACTTATACAGGGGGCTGTTTCATTGATCCAGGTTCTGTGAGCAACAGAAGCGTCAGTGATGTGATTTTCCAAAATAGTGAATAATTCTTGGGAAAGCTGTAGATTAAATAATCTTCCCTCAATTTACCCAGTGGTGTGCTCCTAAAATATCCAGGTTACATTAAGAACTGTGCAGAAATGCTTATGTTTATATACATAATTGAGTTAGGTTCTGGATTCTCATTGGCACAAACATCCATATGTCCAGTGAGGAATTAGAAAACCATATAGAGTGCAGGAAATTTTACTCCTTGGGATTGCCTTGTTCACAGCATCTAACATCTCTCTCTCCATTCACAAAACGTCCTCCCTCTGGCCAGTCTTTGTGACAGCCAAAAACACTTCAAAATTCTCCACCATCCTGTGGGATAGTACTACCCCACACTCCTGAAGAAGGATCTGAGTTTAAATTCCAGCTCTGCTGTGTGATTATGAGCTAGTTATTTAGGCCTCTCTGGCTGTTTTCTAGTCTGTAAAATAAGGTTGATAATTTCTAACTCAGAGATATGGTGTGAGCATTAAATGAGCAGGTTCGAAAAGCTCTTAGCAAAGTGCCTGGAGCATAGTAAATGTTCAGTGATAGCTTTTTTTTTTTTTAAATGGAACCAGGATCTTATTAGAAAGACTTTATCAGCCAGTCTCAAGATGAGTCACCATATGGCCTGAACAGTGTATTCTTAAAATAAATGAATATAACAGACCATGTACTGATACAGTCCTAAAGTCATACCTCTTCTCCCCTCTCCATCTCCCACTCCCCAGAAACTTGTTCCTTGTTAATCTTTCTTTTTAAAGACGTGTGCTTGCACACAGAGCTATTGAAAATATCTAAAATTCTCAAAGGATTTCCTTTCATTGTTCATGCAGTCCTTATCATCATAGCTTCAAATGCTTACCAAAAATTTATTGTTTTTCTAAAGAACAATCAGTCAAGTCCAGAGGAAGCTTGGATGCCCAGCATTCTTTTAATTTATATTAAAAAGATAAGCTTATCACAGACACAGTTTTTCAACATCATAGGCTCTTGAACAGCTGTGATTTGCCTTAAGGAGTTCTGATTCATTGGTTTTTGAATACACAAAATCTAAATGAATGGCAAAACTAACATGAAGCTATTGTTATAGAACTGTTCTCATGGATCTAAAACGATCTGCCTGAAAGCATTTGTGTTTAGAGCATTTGTGTTTTTTCTGCTTCTCCATAACTTCCTGAGGCAGCCAGCCACACAAAGATCAACATAACATGCAGTAGCCACCAGTTGTGGTCAACAGTCAGCCTCTTTGTAAATACTACTGTTAATATTTTTAAAGAGACACAGCAGTTCTTATAAGACTGTATGTATTTTCAGAGTGAAGCTGCCTTCTGGTTTATTTTTAATTAATCATAAGAAGCAATGATGAAACCAATTTAAATGGTGCAATTGATATTAA
Organism: Galeopterus variegatus; assembly: GCF_000696425.1. Taxonomy (NCBI): domain Eukaryota; kingdom Metazoa; phylum Chordata; class Mammalia; order Dermoptera; family Cynocephalidae; genus Galeopterus; species Galeopterus variegatus. Next base: position 226,279 of record NW_007731131.1, on the reverse strand, counting down.
ATAAGTAATGTATTTTATTAAACCTGCAAACCAGTCCTTTTCAACCTCTCTAATCTGCATAAAACTGGTTTCCTGCTGATTCCTCATTACCTTAGGCTTGGTGGAGAGGTTGTGCAAGGTGGTACTAGCTTAGAATGGGTCTATTACAGGGAACACTAGAACTAACAAACAAAAATCTCAAGAGTTTCAATCATTCTGTTTCTGTCCTCTTGTGGGGAAGGATTTGATTCAGAGCTGCTGAGAGCAGAGGAGTCACATATTTTTGCTTACGTTTTCTTTTAACTCTTAAAGATAATCTATTTCTTCTGTTTAATTAACTAAACAGCCAGTGTAAAATGTTTTGAACACTGTATTGATGAAGTTACTTTCTGGTTCAGTAGTAATGGTCCATTTGAAAAATTAGAAAGTATTTGCAATAGATTGGGAAATAACGCACTATTTTGTCTTGCCAATGTGTATTCTTTTTGTGCAATGATGTTATCATTACCTTTAGAAAAAGCTTCTGATATCTGCTCACTGAACTCAAGAGCTACTTATTTTTTGGACATTAACTCGTACTAAATCAGCCTCAAACTGTTAAAGCAGGCTAGGGTTTAAGCCACTGAAACTATTATTGTTTAATCTTCCTAAAAAATATAAAAGATTCTTTTACTGTTTCAAATCATATATACCCATTTTTTTAAAAAGGCAGAAAAATTCATAGGAATAATCTCCTCAGTCGGAAATAACTAATAATAGCATTTTGTGGTAATGTCTTTCAGGCTTTTTTCTATGCACATCTGATGCTCTTTAATATTCACTTAAGTAATTGTGGAATAGTATCTTATCATGTGTAAGTTTCTTTCGCGTAAGAGTGCACTTTTGAGACCTGGTGGAAAAAAACCCTATTTACTTGTAACAAAACTGAGCTTCAGAAAGAATGATTTGCCCAAGATAACAGAACAAGGGTGGCATTAGCAGTAGACTCTAGGACTTCCAGCTCTTTAGCCTGCATCTAAACCACAGATACAGCTGCATCCCCCTCAGTGAAATATCTTTCTTTTTGGGGGGTGGCTGGCCTGTACAGGGATTGAACACTGGTCCTTAGTATATTTTCTAAAAACTTAACTGTTGATGTACACAACCACCTCAAGTTACTTGTTTGCTCTTGTGAGTGTGGTTTGATGTATTTTTGCAACTGATGCCCCATTTCGGGCCATTGTCACGAGGAAATTCTCAAAAAGTACCATGATCCTTCAACTAACTCCATTTTACAAGGGTCCTAAAGTTACTTACTACATGTTGTGACAGATGGGATAAAAGATGAAATATAGGGAAATCATACCTTATTCTTGAAATGTATTTGTGAGTTGCAGGAAGAAGTATGTCTTATTCTAATGCACAAATGAAGAGTCGTCGTCCTTGCAGCTGTGGTAATTATAGATTATTTAATAATAGGATATATAATAAATGCAGTTTTACAGTAGTTGGGAGTTTCTGAAACAAGCTTGAAAAATTACTTGTTCCTCACTACAATTAGAAGATACAGATGTTGTTATTTCTATTTCCATATGGAGAAACAGCCTCAGAAGTGGTTTTCTGCCCAAGGTCACAGACATTGCAAATGTGAGGCCTGGGTTTAGCTGCCTTCCCCTCCTTTCTGCTCTACTATGCTGCTGATTTCTACATGAGAAAGGACTGAACCACTTTCCTCTTTTTTATTTCATCAAATGTCCTACTGCTTCCCAAAATATTTTTTATATATTTTGAAGACTCGGCTTGTTGCCACTGTCTTCCCCCTCACTGTTCCTGTCAACGTGTAACATCCAGAATCGATTTCGGCTTAGAATCCCACCTTTTTTTTTTTTTTCTTTTTGTGACAAGTAAGGGGATGCAACCTTCGGCTCGGTGCTGCCCGCACCACGCTCAGCCAGTGAGCGCACCGGCCATCCTTATATAGGATCCGAACCTGTGGCGGGAGCGCTACTGCGCTCCCAAGCACCGCACTCTCCCGAGTGCGCCACGGGGCCGACCCAGAATCCCACCTTTGAATACGTGGCCTGTGTGCATCAGTCAGCTGTATGGTTTTATTGGAGTTGCCAGAAGCCATCGTGCCCAGCACACCTTGTCTCCCATCGACACCTGTGCTCTCTTTTTCTTCCCTTCTCACCTATGTATTTCCCAGGCCTTACTGAAAGGGCTTTTCCCCCCTCCCTTGGTGTCATTTGCCCCTTGACCACTTATTATTCCTAAAACCTTTGTTTCTCTCTCTCCTCCTTGTTTCTTCAAAGACCAGTATAAGTCTAAGGAAGTATTTTCTGAGAATCAGAAGCACTTTGGAAATGCCAGCCAACAGTAAGCAGTGGTGGGAACTATTGTGCCTCCTGCGCTGCTTTCTTTGGGTCAGACCCAGAATTATGTACAAAGGAAAAATTGTGAACGCTGACAAATATAAAAGGAAATACTCTCATTTCAGATTTTTCAGCTGTATGTCATCTATCAAATGGAAACCAGCCTTTAAAGACAAAAAAAGAGAGAGAAATTGGTTTACCTCTTCTACCCTCAAATGAAGGACAAATTTGATTCACTAAACGGCAGATTATGTGAGGGAACTTTGCTCTCCTGATAAATTTGTATTTGCGTTTCCCTGGAAATTTAACAGAGTCCTTTTGTAGTTAATTAACTGTAAAGTAAGATAAGATTAGACAGCTGTAAAAGGAGGTATCTTTAAGGTTTTCCACTGGGCTGAGTATAATGTATTTTATTTCCAATCAAAAGCCAAGAAACTATCTCTAAACTAGCTCAGAGCAAAATCCACCCTCCCCAACCCCTCTTCTTTGATGCTGCTGTTCATCCCGGTGAGTGCTTTTATTAGAAGACTAAGGAGCAGGATTGGCACATCAATAGCGATAAGCCTTTTGAAGTGGCACCCCTCCCGTTCCCTGATGCTCGGGATTAACTCACTGTGGTTCTTTTTCAGCTGCTCCTTTTTTATAGCTAGTTTATTGCACATGCTTTTTCCTGCTCTGTGTTCAGGAGCCACAACTTACCATCTTGATTTGTCTCATTTGCTTTCCGTGTCTCTTGCTTCCTGTGCCCAGTCGAGCCTGTTGATGCCCGCCCTGCTGCCGACCGAGGACTGACCACTCGACCAGGTACCCGACCCGCTGACCTCCTACCTCAGCATCTTGTGCTTGAGCTTGAGCCGATGTCACCTTCTTCCTTCATGACAAGCCTCTCCGTATTGCACATATTGCAGAATAGGACTTGAAATGACCTTAGAAACCAAACATTTAAAAATTCGCCTTTGCTTTTCTTTACACTCCATTTCTGTTTTTTGTTTCTGAGCTTTCCTTTTGAAACATAAAAGAGGACCTTTCTGTAGGGTTTTTTCTTTCTTTTTTTTTCTTTCTTTTTTTTAAAACTGGAGAGGGTTATATAGAGCTGACCTCAAAAATGGAAGCCCAGACAGATGAAGACTAGCTGGTGGTGACTGGTTACTGCTGAGAGCATCTCTTTCCTTTCTTGTTCAGTACCCAGATGGGTTCTTTTCTAACTAATTTGGGCTCAAGCTTCAATCAGTTACTGAAGTGGACATGATTTCCTGAAAATATCAGAATTTGGTATATCTCCAGAGCCAGAAATATTTACTTTTTCTCTTTTGTGGGTTGAATGTACTTATTCTCAATGAGTGGCTAAAATAACACAACAGATGTATATGCATAATTTTGCACATAGGCCCTTTATATTTTATATTACTTGCAAATCCCATTAACACTAAAATAGACACTTCTTTTTGTACAGTTTCCTGAGCACTGAGAAGAGACGCATTTTCACCCTTTGTCCTGTATTTAGCCTGTGGCTTGAACTTAGTTTTAAGAATAATGTCACACCACAGCCGAAGCACATACATGCCTGGTATCTACTCCAGGCACAAACCTGTCCCATCTGATAGTAGCTAGTGTTTTTAGTAAGTCAGAAACTAGAAAGTTATTGAATTGACAAATCTATAAATTCTGGTGAGATTTTACTCCCAGTAGCATCTCTCTTCCCATATTTATTTTCTTCTTTATCCTCACAGTGTCCCCATGTAATAGTCAAGGGACAGGGAATTAACTTTCTTGGAAGATATTAACACACGGAGATCAACCTGACTCGGTATAGAAAGCAGCAGAGCCAGAGTAGACCCTGTCTCTCTCACTGCAATACTGGCTCGAGCAATGACTGTCTCTGACCAGTCACTGTTGAAGATTCTGAGAGTCCTCCTTGTGGCGTCATCAAGCTCTTACGCTGTGATTAACAGTGGCAGCGGAGACAGTGGAGTGACACGTCTTGACAGCTGATCTTATGAATCTCTGTCTATAGGGCTTTCAAGGGAAACTTAAATTATAGTGAGTCAGAGACAGTTTCGGTTCTCCTAATGTCCTCCTTATTGTCAGTGTCACGTAAGTGAATTTCAAGGAGCCAGCAGTTGACATTCCCATTCTGCTCAGCCAACTGGTGAGGCCCAAGGCTGAGGGTGAGTTCAGTGCTAACTGCAAACAAAACCAGCTCAGGTTGGTCATTGCCTTGGGACTGTTTTTTATGATGCTTCCCACTTTATTTTTACACAAAGACATGCTTTCCATTTACAAGCATAAGATGTGATTTAGAAGCACTTATTCAACTAATTTTATTAAGTTCCTACGTGGGACTAGTTGGACCTATATTGTTCCTATTGAAATAAGAAGGGGTAACACCACCACTCCATTTCATTTACCTTTTTAAAAAAATCTTATATAAAAAGAATATTTTCATACACTGTCAAACAAAAATAATCTGTTTTAAGGGAATGACTAGAGAATAGTTAGTGATATTATATAAGTGGGAGAAAAGCATCTAAAATCTTTATTGTAATAAGAATATTATTTTATTTTGATATTTCACAAAGATTGATGCACTAAATTCCGTGGAGGATTGAAAGAAATTAAATAATAAGGTCCCTGCTCTCAGGAGCTTGAAGTATAATAGAAGGAAAACACTTTGCGTATTCAGAAGGATGAGATGGAATTCAGAAGGCAGGGAAATACAAAGCAACAGGACTGTAAAGGAGGATGTTCTGTGATGGGAGTAGGTGCAGTACTGACCTAGGGTGTGTTCACCAGGGAACTTGCTGGAGATGAACTTCCAGAGAGGTTGTGAAAGATTAGAGGCACACGGATTAGCAAAAAAGAGAGGAACAGTTCTATACAGATGAGAGAATGGCCTAAACCAGGCTTCTTTTAACACCACATAAGGCTTGTGTTTCCCAGTAGAAGATGGCCATAGATGGGAGAGAATGTGCAGTATGAAATGAGGAACATTCTAGTGAAGATGCGTTCATGAATAGCAATAATAGATAAGTATTGAGACATGCATATGCTCTATATTTTTGTGCTGTAGTGAGCCTATCAAGCATTTGGACTAATTTCCCCAGGTTTTGTGGTATTAGTCTTGGTTCTAAATCATCATACTTTATGAAACCACATACTTGAGTCTAATGTGTTGAATGATATCCTTAGACTTTCCAAATTTAGAGGCCCTTCCCAGTATTGTATGTCATTCAAGTAATACCATTGTTTTTGAATAATCAGTGTTGTCGATCAGAAACAAGTACGTAAAGAAAGGGTTTTTGTTTTTCCCCACCCAGTGCTGTATAATCATACTGAGGAGAATGATTTCTCCTTGATTTTCATACCTGCAAAATCAGAATGTTATAACTTCTAGAATGTAGTGTGTCACGTAAGGAACACAGTAATAACAGTGGTGATTTCTGGGCATAGTGGCCATTACAGCTAGTCCTCCTGGTTTATTTCCAGGGAAAAATAGACCCTGAAGGACAAGTTATACAGTTTGACCAGAGTAAAAAAGAAAAACACATTAGCAGGCTCTTCACAGGGGTCGGAAAGCTGTCTTTTCCATTGTGATGTGTTACCAACCTTCTCCAGTCCTAATAAAGGCAACCAGGCCCTTGACCCCAAGCCTTGAAAGAGTTGTCACGGAGAACACACCTCCCTTAGCCCCAAATGGACAACAGGTTCTCCTTACTCCTCATGACTTAGCGGAAGAGAGAAAGCTGGAGTCACCAGGGCTTACAGTAGAATCAACACAACTCAGAAAAAGGCCCCTTGTAGGCCAGTAAACAAAGGTAATCGTTTATTTAAAACTACTCGTTACATTTCATTTCACTCAATGTATTGCTTACTGATGATGTTTCCCTTTGTGCACAGAAAGCTGGAGTCACCAGGGCTTACAGTAGAATCAACACAACTCAGAAAAAGGCCCCTTGTAAGCCAGTAAACAAAGGTAATCGTTTATTTAAAACTACTCGTTACATTTCATTTCACTCAATGTATTGCTTACTGATGATGTTTCCCTTTGTGCACGCTTATTCATTTTTTCTTTTATAGCGAGATTTGCATAATGTATAAAAAGTCTTCACTAAATAACTATACATGCTAAACAAAATGAACTAGCCAGAGCTATTTCTGCTGAGAGTCTCTCAAACTATTGAGCTATATATACATGTGTTGACTTATTATATGAATTAGAATTTTTTTTTTTTTTTTACCAAAAGTACGTATTCTCAGCATCCTTTCAGAAATAGCATGGGCTTATAAAATTTTGAGTGGAGAGCTCATTCTGTACGTATTTTTTCAGTGTAATTATTTGGCCCCCAAATCAAAAAAGGAAGAGTATTTAAGAGAGTTTTCTTAAAAATTTTAGAAATGTAATTATTGCTTTGCTAAATCCTGATGACAGAAAAAGGGTGAGATATAAAGAAATGACCATGGTTGCATAAGGATCTCAAATTTAAAAGGGCTTATAGAAAGATAAAAAATATATAACCAATGAGAATTTAAAAGGAGTTAGTGTCATTGCCCTATAAAAATTAGCAGCAGGAAGTTAGAGAACAGAATGAGTTGAAACTTATGAAAAATGTCAGTAATTTTAAAGTAAAATAAATAAGAACAGATCTGCAACTCCTGGTGGAGGACAGGAGGTTGTTAGGTGAATAGGAGGACAAGGGCTAAAGAGGTGAGAGAGAAAGGGAAACTGCCCTGCTTTGATTGTCTTTCATGTCTGTATTAAAAAGAATGATCTGATAAAAGGAAATTAAAGCCCAAGATAAATCAAGAAGAGAAAAGAAAAAACTAGACCTTTGTATTATCTGTTGCAATGTAAGAAATAATCACAGAACTTAGCTGCTTAAAACAGCAAGCATTTAATTTTTTAGAGTTGTTATAGGTCAGGATTTGGGGCATGGTTTAGCTGGATGGTTCTGGTTCGGGATTTCTCATGAAATTGCAATCAAGACATTGCCAGAGCTGCAGTCACCTGAAGGCTTGACTGGGGATGGCGTGTCTGTTTCCAAGACGACTCGTTCACACAGGTCTTGGCAGGGGCCCTGTGAGCTCTCTGTAAGGCTGCTTGAGCATCCTTACAACACGGCAGCCAGCTTCTCCCACACCAAGAGATCCAAGACAGAAGAAAGAGGAAACTTCAGTACCTTTTAGTCTCAGAAGTTATATACTGTCACTTCTGCCACTTCCGTTAATTTAGAAGCAAGTTAGTTCATGAAAACAACATTCAAGGGAAGGGGACTGTGGATTTGTTTTAAAACCACCACATTTCTCTACCCAAGTTCGAGTCCTTAGGACCCAGACAAATTTCAGGCTAAGAGAATTTGAAGGAGAAATAGAACCATTGGGATAGGAAAATGTGGTTTTGAAAAGCAGAAAGGAGAGATGATAGCTTCACCGTCTACAAGCCAAGTGCAGTTTGACATTGATCATGGGTCTGTTTTTGGATAAGGTATTAAGTGGAATCTTTTTTGAGCAGTTGGACAAGGAAACAATGATATGTCACAACCAGCATGGGTTCCCTAGGTTTTGTCAGTTTATCCCCACTTTCTCTTTGTATAGGCTGTGCTGTTAGACTGGCACGTCATGTGCTGTGGACACTGTGCTTTTCAGCGTCAGCAAGGTGTGCAACAAGTTTCACAGCACCTTGTAGAAAAGATTGGAAGAGTAATTAGATCAAGAGCAAGAAATTACTTCCCGTAAGAGCTGCAGGAACTGGGAATGTGTAGCTCAAGTAGGAGAAGAACCAGCAGAAACATGTGACCTCTCCTTAGGTGTCTGATACCTGTTCAAAGTTATTATGTGGACAGGAAGGCTCGGCTTGCTCTGTGTTGAACTAGGCTCAAAGGGTAGAAATTACAGGGAAACTGATGTTGGCTCAATGTGAGCAAGGTCGTTTTAGCAAAGCTGCCTGAAAATAGAGGCAAATGGATATATTTTTCTGTGTTCAAGCAAGAGCTGAGAATCTGCCCTGGGTGGGAACACCATAGAAGAGATGACTTTAAAAGCCCTTCTCATCCTAAAATTCTAATATTTGATATTTAAATGCTGCAACATGGAAACTGATATTTATACTCTGTACTTTCATTTTTGTTTTAAAAATGATTGCATTTAATTTTTAAGCTTCAAATTATTCTTTGAGTAATGAAATCCATAACAGTTAGTGTAAGAAACATATAATGATTTGTAGAGAAGGAAGAGTTAGTAGGTTATAAATTGTTAGTCTCAAAGAAGCATTTTAAAATCATGTACTGCAGCTCTTTATTCAGCAGATGAACCAGTTACATTCTGTATCTATAACTAGAACACTTAACTAAATAATTATATAATTTTTACAATGCTTCACTGCACAGATACATGAACATAATTTATTTGTAATTGGAACAAAGCCCCAAAGAAGCAGTTTTATTTTACCAGGTAATTAATGCTCATTTTTAAAGCCTTTTGCTATTTTTTCTGAAGGAATGAGAGCACATGAAAAAAGACACATAATAGGTTAAACAATAAGCCTCTGTAAACCAGGCCAACACATTCTAGAAACAAAACCTTGCCAGCCTCCCAACCTGTATTTAACTTCAGTTTTTGCCCTTTTTCAAAAATTGCAGCATGTGTTTAAAGGCAGTAGAAGCCTTAAATTCAAATTTCTTTAATCTTTAATTTATTTTTGTTTAAAATAGGTAGTGGTTAAGGATTTAAGTACAGGGTGTCATTTTTCTTGAAGAAAGTCATTAATCTATTTTCTTCTAAGTGCAGGCCTAGAAAGAAGTTTTTGGTAGCCTGTGTCTCACAATGGTATGGTTTATAGGCAAAACTAATAGATTGTCCTGCATATTTTAATTATGATATTACGCAGGTTCCGGGTTGACAAATATCAAGACGGAAGAGATCTCTGAAGTGAAGATGGATGCAGAGTTCCGACATGATTCAGGGTATGAAGTTCATCATCAAAAACTGGTACGTAAAATAATTGACCTCTTCCCACTCTTCCGTTTGTCTTGCCAAATGACCTCTTAACTTGCTCATCCTTGCCAAGAATCAAATTAAGGAAAAGATAAAAGCAAAAATAAAATGCTTACCTATAGGATCATCAAGAAAATATGAAGAAAAGATAGAAGCTCTACCTGGAGTTTGTACCGACTAGAAGGCAGCTAAGCCCCTGCAGGACTTAAAGTGGAATTAACTTCATCATAGCAGCCACTTTAACTAACTTGCACTCTGTTTTCCAGGGTAATAGGTTTATTTGAAGGATGGGAATCTCAAATAAACACATGCAAACACTACTTGGTTTTACAGAACACTTTTTAGGACTGTTTGCTTAAGTTCACATCTGTAAATATCGCCCTTTTCTCCTTCATCTCTCCTTCCTGCCCCCCATCCCATTCCCTCCTTCACCTCCCCCCATTGAGGTTCTCTTGCAAGGGTAACATGGGAACTCTGCCGAGGTGGAGGCAGGAGGTGAGCAGGACACCATGATGTTCCCAATAGCGTCATTCATCAAAAGGTTTGGGTGAGGAAGACAGCAGCTTCCCTTTCAGACAGAATCACTTTTTCCCCTGATGTTACTTTTGGAACAAAAAAGCAACCATTTCCTTTGCAGGCAGCTCCAGTAGTTACATAAAATCCTTTACCAAAAGCTTAGAAATTCAGATAAGTCAAATCCTCGATTATGTTTGAGTTCCTTCCATCTTATCAGTAAGGACAGTAAGGGGGTTAAATTAATAAAGACAATTTTATCACACATTCAGTGGTGAACAAAAATAGTTGATTAGATTCTCATAGTAATATTTGAGAAGTACTCTCCCAGGTACTTCGTGTGTGTGTGTGTGTGTGTGTGTGTGTGTGTGTGTGTGTGTGTGCTCTTTTCAAGTGGAAAATATCTTTCCAGTGTTCATAAAGTTTATAAATCCTAGTATTAATTAAAAGAAATGCCTTGAAAGTATTATGTAGGCCTCTTTTCACTCTAAATAATTGTAGCAAATTAAAATCCAACTTGAGATTGAGATTGCATTTTAACTTCCATAATCTTTATTATACAAAAACATTTAGCCTTCTGAAGCATGGTTTTCATTGGCAGCTTAATCCAATATGAATTACTGTATAATCGGGTGTTCTTGATCTGGCTGATGCTGAACAGTTTTTTTAAAAAAAAAAAACTGGGGAACTGCTGAAGACTTGGGAGCTGGTGAGGCAGAAAGCTGAAGATTAATGTGCAGATTTGCATTTGCTGGTGCCTGTGTCATATAAGCCCATCTCTACAATTATACTAACTCCTATAATGCGACAGTGACTAATGGTGGCAGCAGTAATTAGGAGAATCAGCTCCCTTTACTGAACTAGTTGATAAGATAATGTAATATAATTAATGCAATGAATATTACAAAATTACAGCATTTTCTTAAAGACATAGGAGTATGTCTGGACTTGAATTTGTTCCTAATTACCTCACTCTAGTATCACTAGCTAATTAATGACTTACTTTTTATAAATATGTTGAGCTAACATATTTGTTTTGTAAGGGAATAATTATGAACAATTTCTAATTTTGTAGCAAATATACCATGAGTAACACCCTGTTAGAAATTTGCTTTAGGGCCGTCCCGTGGCTCACTTGGGAGAGTGCGATACTGATAACACCAAGGCCACGGGTTTGGATCTGAGTAACACCCTGTTAGAAATTTGCTTTAGGGCCGTCCCGTGGCTCACTTGGGAGAGTGCGGTACTGATAACACCAAGGCCACGGGTTTGGATCCCTATATAGGGATGGCCGGTTAGCTCACTGGCTGAGCGTGGTGCTGACAACACCAAGCCAAGGGTTAACATCCCCTTACCGGTCATCTTTTTTTTTAAAAAAAAAAAGAAATTTGCTTTATGTGCTATATTTTATATTTCCCTTTCAGGTTGCTAGGATGTTACTTTTAGCTATGAAAATCGGTCATTTTACTGTTTTGAAGTGGTATGGAAAGAATTGTTTGGGAGCTGTTTTCATTAACTTATACAACAAATGTGGTATATGTTTAATAATAGTTTCTTTTACTTGATCTACATAAGATCATCTCCTTATATAACAAGATGATAAAAATTGCAGCATGCTTCTGTAATTCCATTTATGTAGATAATGTTGAAAAATAATGACTTGCTTTTTATAAACAGTACAAATACTGAATAAATTTTTTCTTTATAATGTTCTCCAAATTTTTTATGTTTCATCCAAATAAATAAGAATAACATTTTAAGTTTTGGTTTCTGGAGATAACATAGTAAGAAAGTATGAGTTAGGTGTGACTGTTAAAATTCCTGTTGCTTATTATTTCTTCCCTTTGAAATAACATTATGCATTTAAAAAACATTACAGAGGGTCTTCGAAAAGTTCATGGAAAGATGTGTATGATCTTCTAATTCTATTTTCCCACAAACTTTTTGAAGTCCCCTCATAATGCTTCTCAAGGTTAATTAGAGTTTTACTGAATGACTGGCTAGAAGCAGATAACACAGCATCTTTTTTCTTCTATTTAACTCCCTTGTTTCAGAATGCATTCCTATGTATTAAAAATGTCCCTCCAAGAAAATGAGGACATCTACAGGTTTGAAAAGCACCTAAGGCTCAGTCACTTTTAAGAATCATGCATCAGGTCTCCCAGTTTTAAACCTGCTGAGACTGGGAAGGTGCTGACCTCCTTTCATAATCTTGATCCATGCTTTTTACAGCTTTTAATAGATCCGGGAGCTACCTTCCTGCCATTCCTCAAATGTTCCACTTGTCAAAGGGTTTCAGGTCCCTGCAGACTTCTATTTTGACATGTGGTGGGAAAGTAGACTCCTAGCACTGGGGAAGCCACAGGTTGTTTATCATTCTGTAAACTATGATTGTTATTTTTAGCAAGTAGAATATGTAATTTTTTTTTTCAAGTAAGCACCAAATTAAGTGATCAACCAGCTTAAAGACTAAGTTATGGCCAAGAATATACTAAAACTTTTCACATACAGTGTCTCCTGCAATTACAGTCCTTTTGCTTGATTTATTTTCAAGGTGTTCTTTGCGGAAGATGTGGGTTCAAACAAAGGTGCAATCATTGGACTCATGGTGGGCGGTGTTGTCATAGCAACAGTGATTGTCATCACTTTGGTGATGCTGAAGAAGAAGCAGTACACATCCATCCATCATGGTGTGGTGGAGGTAGGTGAACTTGGCTGCATGTTTGCAAGTGGGAATTAAAGGAAGATGGGAGGGATATGATGCTTAGCATTAGTCTGAAGATTGTCCATGTATCTCTTTGTAAAAAAAAAAAAAAAACAGGGTTTCAGCTATTCTTTTCTTGCTTTTGTTTTCATTCATTCCAACTTTTTGTGAATGCCAGGGTTGAGATTGCGTGTTATCTCAATTTAGAATTTGTATTTAAATTATCAAAATAATACTAATGATAATGCTTGACTTTTTAAAAAGTTGTGATCATCCTTAAACACTTTTTTAAAAAGCAAACAATAAAAAACAGTATCAGAAGTTAGAAATGATGGGCCGGCCCGGTGGCGCACAGAAGACAAAAAAAAAAAAAAGAAGTTAGAAATGACATATAGGAGGTAGCTTTTTTAAAAAAAAAAAAACTGAATGCATTTATTTATTCCCGTGTGTGTTGCTTTTTGGTTTGGGTTTTTTTTTTGTTTTGTTTTTGTTTTTTTGTCTTTTTCCGTGTCCGGCAACGGATCGCAACCCTCAGTGTTGCCCCCGTACCGGACCGGGGACCGGCAACGGGATTGCAACCCTCGGTGTTGCTCCCGAGCCTTGCTCAGCCAGTGAGCGGGAACCGGTCTGTATGTGGGATCCGAACCCTCGGGCGGGAGCGCCGCCGCGCTTCCCAAGCGGCACACTATCCAGTGCGCCACCGGGCCGGCCCGGTTTGGGGTTTTTTTGGTTGGTTGGTTGGTTGGTTAGTTGGTTGGTTAGTTGGTTGGTTGATTGGTTGGTTGGTATTAAATAGTCTTGCCTCTAAGTAAAACCAGGTAATAATAAATAATACTAACTTTCAGTAAAGACTCTTGCCTTTAAAGTTTTACAGCAAATCACATTGTACCAAACAGCTCAGCAGAACATGCATGTTTGTTATCTGAGATGTTCTTCAACCTGCACTTCCACCCGAAATACCTTAGTTTCAAGGTGTTAGACCAGTAGCACTGGAGGTGGAGAGAAGACACACAAGTGACAGTGGCAATTACTGCACAATTATGCCTCCTTTAGAATCTTTCTCTATAGGCTAGTCTGCTTAACAGGAGTGTACAGCACAGAGTAGTGGATTACACCAACAAAACAAAGTAGCTACAGGATTCAGATATAACTTCTTAAATTCATGATACGAGCCTTTAGAATCTTTCTCTATAGGCTAGTCTGCTTAACAGGAGTGTACAGCACAGAGTAGTGGGTTACACCAACAAAACAAAGTAGCTACAGGATTCAGATATAACTTCTTAAATTCATGATACGAGAAAAAAAAAAGACAGAAGGAGATTTACAAACAAATTTCTTTTTATGCATTTAAAATATAGTTTTGGCAGGGAGAAAAGATCTCAAAGTATATGCAGCCTTTTAGGAAAGTGTCTTTTGGAGAGAGTGAATTAATACATTTTGAGTTCTAGAATTTTTAAAGCTGAAAGAGATCTCAATGATCAATCAAATTGGTTCCATTTTATAGATGAGAAAGCAGGCTGAGACAGAAGCATCAGCCTTAAACTAAGTAGCATCTAGGTCAGAGTCCAGATTTCCCCAGATACTACCCATTGCTTTTTCCATCAGAGGAAAGTCCAGATACTTCCAGTGAGTTAAACATCTCATTAACCCCAAGGAAATGCGCTCCAAACCATTCTTGATATAGGAGGGCCAGAAGCGTTTAAATAAATTAAATTTGTAGCAAAGCCAGAAATCTTATTTTGTTCAGCACTTAAAATCTCTACAGACTACTTGTTTACAGGAGTTACTGATAGAAATTGGTGTTGAGTCTTATTTCCCCAACCATCTCGTGTGATGTGCTAATGGGTAGTGTAATGAGTGAAACCCGGGAAACAACAGGTAGCACGATGAAAAAGAATTGAATGATTCACAAATAAAGCCATGACTATGTCATCAGGTTTGTGGTGTTGATCTTTTTATAATTATATATCTATGCTGCGTCCCTTGAAAACGTGTAAGGTGTATTATTATTAGAATTGGTTTTTCTCATTTCTTTTCAAATAAATTTTTAGTTTCATTTTTAATTCCATGTTTGGGCAGATAAAAAATGTTTTCATACCTGAGTAATTGAAAAGCCCCTTTTAATTTCTTCAGTATAATTGTACCTTTTAATGGCCTTGAACTGATTAATCTGCCCAAGAAGCAGCTTCCAGTCTGCAAAATTTCTTTCTGTTGAAGTTCCTTCTTTGCCAAAGGCCAAAGAGCCCGTATTGGTTTCCTAGGGCTGCCATAACAAAGTACCACAGACTGGGTGGATTAAACAACAAAAATGTACTTCCTCACCATTCTGGAGGCTAGAAATCTGAGATCAGGGTGTTGGCAGGGTTGATTTCTTCTGTGACCTCTCTGCTTGACTTGTAGACGGCTGTCTTCCCCCTTTCCTCTGTGTTTTACTGTGTCCTAATCTCTTCTTATAAGGACACCAGTCACATTGGATTAGGATCCACTCTAATGACCTCACTTAACCTTAATTATCTCTTTGACTGTATCTCCAAATACAATCACATCCTGAGGTACTGGGAGGTTAAGACTTCAACACACAGATTTGAGCGGGAGCCAGCTCAGCCCATAAAGGAGCCCAGGAATGCTGAGCAGAAAAGCAAGTCTTTACCAGGAGCTGCCTGCCCTGGCTGTGCATGAGATTTGCCAGGTACTTTTCTAAAAGGACACATCTTCAGTTCCCCCCTTAGACCTAGGGAAACAGAATTCCCAAATAGGAGGCTGAGAATCTGCACGTTGAAAGTTTCCCCAAGTGAATAAGACATGTGGTCAGGTTTGAGAACTGACACACAGCATTAACACTTCTTCCTTTTAGTTGCTGTAAGCAAACTTTAGGGAGTAAAAAATGTTATCTCGTCTCTCCAAGATAACTAGTTGCCTTTTAAGGGCTCTTCCAGCTGCCTGGGCTAATGTTTCCTTTGGTCAGTTACCAAGAAATGTGTTCTTAAACTTGGAATGTCAGAGGAGAAGAAGTTGACATGACCCAGATTCTGAAAACGTATTTTTAAGCCAGGAGGTGCCCTTGCAGGAGCAGAATCAGAGAGAGAACAGTTGTTCAGCTTTTGTCTGGATATGCGTTTTCTACTTGGAAGCAACTAGAAACCTCTCTAGATTGAGTGCTCCACCTCGTTGTGTGTTTTGTTTTATTTCCTTTCACTTCCTTCTTCCTTATAGAGGAATGTCATAGAGAGCCTGGAAACGATCCCCTTTTCCCTTTCAAGGCCTTTGTTACTGTCCAATCCGTAAGCAAGCCCTTGTCTATCTCCACGTTCAATCTGTAGAGCAGTGTTGGAATAGAACTTCATCTGAGGTGTCGTTCCTCCTTCTCCCACCCTCAAGAAGGTGTAGTCTCACTGGGCAGGTGGAACTTGACCAAGAGCTGCAGCCAGGCTTGGGCAACACATGTTCCTAGCAGAGATGTAGTGCTGCAGGGGTTCTGAGCACACCAGAGTCTGCACTGAATGGAAGGGATCCTCCTGCAAACATTCTCTGCCGAATTTAGTGGGCTCTCTCAAATTCAGGTGCATGGAAATGCCTTTATTTCCAGCTCTGGTTAACCTTCTTCATGAATGAGTAACCCCACTTCACTAAGAACAAAAATGACCAAGTGAATATGTCCAGTTGGACTGGCCTCATTCACTCAGGACAGATTACCATCGTACCTCACACCAGCAGTGCAGGAAGAAGTCAGGAAATCTCTTGCTCTTAGAGTGAAAGAGTCCTGCAGAAGATTTACAGGGATAGGAAGCCTAGGAAAAAACCTGGGGGGGGATGCAGCGATTAAAATGAGCATAGTGTTTTTATTAATAGGGTTGTTAGCAGTTGGAAATGAGCAGCTACTAGTTTTGTTTTGTTTTGTTTTGTTTTGTTTTGTTTTGTTTTGTTTTGTTTTGTTTTGTTTTGTTTTGTTTTGTTTTGTTTTGTTTTGTTTTGTTTTGTTTTGTTTTGTTTTGTTTTGTTTTGTTTTGTTTTGTTTTGTTTTGTTTTGTTTTGTTTTGTTTTGTTTTGTTTTGTTTTGTTTTGTTTTGTTTTGTTTTGTTTTGTTTTGTTTTGTTTTGTTTTGTTTTGTTTTGTTTTGTTTTGTTTTGTTTTGTTTTGTTTTGTTTTGTTTTGTTTTGTTTTGTTTTGTTTTGTTTTGTTTTGTTTTGTTTTGTTTTGTTTTGTTTTGTTTTGTTTTGTTTTGTTTTGTTTTGTTTTAAATAAGCAGTAAGTATTGATTTGCTCAGCCATGAGGCCAGAGCTTCATTCTGTAAGCCATTAGCCATGCTTTCCCGAGGAGATGACTGTGCTTTATTGGTGCCTCAAGCAGTGAAGTGATGGCCCTTCGCTGTGCTGGTTCCCAAACATGCCCACCATGTCAGGGTGTCTCTTTGGTGGCTGAGAATCATTTAGGCCACTGAATTATTAACTATGGCTTCTGTTTTGTATCATCTTACAAAGCCCAGTGACCCCAGGTTCTGTTTAGTAGCAGATGGCACTTTTCTACATTGATGTACATAGACACTGGATATTTGAAAGTGTATATTGTCACTTTTTCTGCTATTCCTCCCAGATGGAGACATCACCTTTATTAAAGAAGATGGGGGCACAGATTCTTTCTTTGGGGGCTGGGGGCGGCTGGCCAGTACAGGGATCTGGGGGGGCACGAATTCTCTTTATTGCAGGGTATAAAAAAGTTTTTCTTTCATGGATCTGATAACTGGAACACCAGATGTCTCCCCACCCCCACCCCCATGTCCCATAATGACCTAAAAAAAAGGAGAGTTGCTTATTTATTTAGCTTTTTATGGAGTTATAGCATATGACTTTTCCTGAGGAATGTGCTGTCATACTGGTGACTTTATAAAAATATGTTCTTAGAGGTCCTTTCTTCCTGGCAAGAAGTTGACCCACCAGGATGGAGGCCCCTAGCAGCCACTAACGTGCTGTTGGAGGGAGTGTTCAGGTTAAATGGGAAGCAAAGATAGGAAAAAGTCAGGGCAGGCTCAGCCTCTGCAGGTGGCTACAGTGAACAGCAGGAAGAGAAATTGGAAGGTCGAAGGACAGCAAAGGAAGGAGTTCCTGAGGCTGCCCGAAGAATGATTTGATGTTGGCAATAAACATAACTAAACTACTAGACTTGTAAGAGATGGCATCATAGTTGCATTGGTCTGTTTCTGTTGTTTATAACAAATACCTGGTACTGGGTGATGTATAAAGAAAAGGAAATTTATTGCTTACAGTTTCTGAGTCTGGGAAGTCCAAAGTCCAGTCAACATATCTTGGTGGTGGTGATGGTGTAAGCAGAGCATCACATTGTGAAAATGGTGGAAGTAGAGAGAGCAGAGAGAGAAAGACCCTCTCTCTTCTTTTAAAACCTTCAGAACCACACCCATGACCACTATTATTAATCCATTCACTACTGCAGGGTCCTACAATCCAATCACCTCTTCAAGGCTCCACCCTTCAATTACCATAATAGGATTTCCCACCCTCTTAACAGTCACAGTGGGAACCAAGTTTCTAATACATAAAACTCGAGGGACACAATTCAAGCTTCAGTGAGTTTTGGTGGAGACATATTCAATCCTCTACAATATTTAAGAAAATGAACAAATATACAGTTAAGCAGAAACTCAATACTGGGAGGCTACTAGGAAGGTTAAATCACTAACTTGAAAGCACCATAACTGTGTTCTTGCTTCTATTTGTCTTCCCATATTACTGGCTCCTCAGATGTTGGTACATGTGTTGTTACAACTGTATTGTAATTAACTTTAGTTACTTTACTTGTCTGGTCGACCTCAGTGACCTGAAGTGGAAAATCTTAGGGGCAAGGATTCTGTTGTTTGGCCTAATTTAGTGCCTCATGCAAAGGACGTCCATTAATACACATCCTGCTGGTTACTATGCACAATCAAATTTAAATGTGATGTTCACTGCCCGTCCTCCAAGCTTAAATACACTAGGGGTGATATGATAGGGGAG
>NW_007731131.1:201087-207082 GCF_000696425.1 Galeopterus variegatus | reverse complement strand
AGGATTCTGTTGTTTGGCCTAATTTAGTGCCTCATGCAAAGGACGTCCATTAATACACATCCTGCTGGTTACTATGCACAATCAAATTTAAATGTGATGTTCACTGCCCGTCCTCCAAGCTTAAATACACTAGGGGTGATATGATAGGGGAGACTAGAAACTAAGGAGACCTAAATAGTTTCATTTGTACAGTCTCATAGTTGAGCTGTAAATTCTGCTGGATATAGTGAAGGCATAGAAGGCTCCAAAGAATCAAGTTTAGGGAGAAAGGGATAGGAGGGGACGTAAGCCAAAGAATATTCAAAGATTCTACTCAAAGCTATTTTAG
Organism: Galeopterus variegatus; assembly: GCF_000696425.1. NCBI lineage: Eukaryota > Metazoa > Chordata > Mammalia > Dermoptera > Cynocephalidae > Galeopterus > Galeopterus variegatus. Next base: position 206,754 of record NW_007731131.1, on the reverse strand, counting down.
GACAAGCAGATCAGGCTGTTCGGGCTCCATTCTGTACAGTGTGCATCATTGGCAGCAGCCAGGTGATACCGGGCTGCAGTACAGCTCAGACGCCCAGGTCTGCGCCTCCTGAAAGCCCAATGAAGACTTCACACAAGTTACTACCGCTGCCTACTCCAGGCAGACAGGAGAGGAAACATTCAGAGGTAGTGTGCATGTGTGTTTTAATCACAGCAAGTGACAGATGTCCCTTCCTGGTGGGAAGATAGAGACTTTGCCCCTGCCTTCATTGTTCTGTCCTTCCCTCCAGAACACACACCACTGGCTTAAACCTTCCCTGGCTCTGCTTTACGGGGAATACTGTTGTGGTGCTCATGCAGACACCCCGTCTGCACAGGGTCATAGCAGGGCTGGTCTTGGCATGGTGGCCACAACACTGCTGTCACTTAGCTATGAGGAAGAGATGGGTGAGCCTTGCTCAAGAGGAAGGTTCACCCCTACCCGCTGCTCTTCCTCAATGGTAGGTTTATCCATGGACATGAGTACTCAGTTTTTCACATCTAGCTTTTAGAGGGTTGGGGGTATAAAGATAAAATCCAAACTCCTTGGATGTCATTTTGTAAAGATAATCCCTTTTCCTGGAGCTCCTGAGCCCCTGCGGTGTGAGGGCCAAGGCGCCCCACAGCAGGAGTGGCAGACATATATCTGCCCTCCCAGTGGCAAAGGGTAATGCGGATTAGCAGACAGATCTGAGGCCAGGAAAAGACAGGAAAGCTGGATGCCTGGACCACGCACCAGCGCTGAGCCTTGCATTTGTGGCAGGACTCTCACGCATTTGGCTTTGCAGTTTGAAGAGGAGCTGAAATTAAATTGCCTGGTGTTCTCTTGCCCCTGATGCAAATGATGGATGCAAACGATGATTGGCAGCCAATGTGAAGAAGACCTGTCTCCTGGAGGAGATAAAGTCCAGCAGCCAAGCAGCATGATGGCTTTTTTCAACAGTCAGGAACATAGCAACTTCGTGCTTGATCTCCTAAGCAGGACAATTTTCTTTAACCCCGGCGTTCTTTGAAATCTCAGTGACAAGGTGATATTGAGCAAAAAGATGTCCAGTTTGAATGTCCTGCTGTCGCAGATGGGTAGTTTTTGGCTAGCTGATTTCAAAAGTGAATGAAATCTTTCATTATTCTTTCTAATTAGTGATGGTGTTTTAACTTACAAGCCTATGGCTAATTACACAATTGCCTATTAAAGACAGCTGACCTCATTTGTTGACAACAGTGAAGATCAAAGAAAAGAAGAAGGGCTAGGGAAAACACCTGTGAATTGCTCCGATGAGGACAGTGATGCTGAGCATCCATCGGAGGAATGTCCTCTGAGTCTGTTATAGCTTGTTGGTGGCCTTGTCTTAAGAGGAAACACTCAGGCCTGTCACTGCAATAACCCAAGGACTTGGCTGCAAGAGAACGCAGGCAGCTCTGGCAAGATGTAGGTGGGAACGGTTCAGCACGCCATCTCTTCCGTGACGGGGAACTTAAGAACCAGGGCACATGGTGGAGCAAACACTGTCCCAAGGCTTGAGGGAGCTGGACATGTCCCTATTCCAGCAGCTTTGAGATTAGTCACGTTAGTCATTCCATGTCACACCCAGACTAAACAGAAGCGATCTGTTCATGAGGTGGGGGTCATACAACATGACCATGGTAGAACCTGATTATGTCAACAGATCTTTTAGCTTTATTTTTTTTTTGGCAGCTGGCTGGCATGGGGATCTGAATCTGTGATCTTGGTGTTATAAGGCTGTGCTTTAACCAGCTGAGCTAACCGTTCATGAGGTGGGGGTCATACAACATGACCATGGTGGAACCTGATTATGTCAACAGATCTTTTAGCTGTATTTTTTTTTTGGCAGCTGGCTGGTATGGGGATCTGAATCTGTGATCTTGGTGTTATAAGGCTGTGCTTTAACCAGCTGAGCTAACCAGCCAGCCCTCAATAAATCTTTTAGCCAGTGTGGTCTACTCATGACATGGGTATCACCACCCCTAAGCCTGGTGTCTTTGCACTGACACCATATGCTCTCTGGTGATTTTCCTTCACTGGGTTCAAGGTCAACACTGTGTAGGGTCAGAACCATGCCAGATTGGCTGTGTCAGGGAAAAGCTGCATGAGGGGCCAAATGTCTCTTGGCAGCACTCAGCGATGGGAACAGGTCTGCAGTATTCTGGAAGTTTTGTGGGACCCTAGTTTCATTGTGAGCAAAATAGAAAATATCCCTTTGAAGGAGAGCCATCTGTGAGTACGTCTTTACTGTTCCATGGGAAACATGCTTTTTCATTCTGATAACATTTGTGTGTATGCTCTTCATCTTCCAATGGTTTGACAGAAGAGAAATTTTAAAAAACAAAAAATGTGGCTTGTATTCACTCAGCAGAGTTAAGTACCTCCTCTCTTCTGTGCACTGGGAGAGATGTAGCAAATCCTGTGGAAATGAGAGCAGCCGCGTCCCATGTGATAGGGATGGGTACCGTCTCAGTCTGCAGAGTAAATGCCCCACAGGGCTCAGTCTAGCTGTGACACTGGGGGGATGGGGACAGCTTACACTTCTAGTCTGATCTTATAGGTCAAGCGCCATATTAACAGAGAATCTGTTTTTAAACCTTTATTTGAATATACTTCTGTAGTATCTCAGTGCTCAGTTTTAAAAATGATATATAACCTAAAATAGCATGTCCTTGCTATATTTTTCCCTTTTTCCTGTGCCAAGTAATAACCCGTTTATGTACGTATATCACCATTTTAATTAAAAGAGTCTTAGACTTGGCCTTAACATTTTAACAAACATAAAGTTTGATGAAAACAGGGACTGACTGAAATAAGCCTGAGAAGATATTCAGCAGTTACAGGAAGTTGGCTATTTTTCAAGTCAGATTTGAGTGTCACCCAGTATACTTTGCTGAATCTCTCTCCACGACACTCTTGGATGTTTTCCTAGCTTACCACCACGCTCTCAGGTAAAGTCTTCCCTCATGGCTGTTTGTCCTTTATTAAGCCAACAGGGAAGAAAAAGATACAGCACTGGATTTATCCAGTTTCTGTTGGGTTGGGGAAGGAAAAGTAACCAATGAGCACTTTGCAGGTGGCAAGGTTTTCAGCGCCACCTGGTGGCTAGATGGAGCATCTGCCTAACTGGTGGGCAAAGGTGTTATGTTCTGAGATGCTCTGAGGTGTTCTCCAAGTTTGGGGAAGAAAGAAGAGAAAAGCATGGGTGTTCTGCAGCTTTGGTAAAATCTTTTTAACACTTCTACATGTGCACTCTTGACGCAATTCTCCTCATCCTTGCTTTTCAGGTTGACGCTGCTGTGACCCCTGAGGAGCGCCACCTCTCCAAGATGCAGCAGAACGGCTATGAAAACCCAACTTACAAGTTCTTTGAGCAGATGCAGAACTAAACCACTGCCACAGCAGCCTCCGAAGTTGGACAGCAAAACCATTGCTTCACTACCCATCGGTGTTCATTTATAGGATAATGTGGAAAGAAACAAAACCTTCTGTTTTATTTTCTCATATCGCCTTTTGACAGCTGTGCTGTAACACAAGTAGATGCCTGAACTTGAATTAATATACAGATCAGTAATGTCTCTCTCTCTTTACATTTTGGTCTCTACACTACATTATTAATGGGTTTTGTGTACTGTAAAGAATTTAGCTGTATCAAACTAGTGCATGAATAGATCCTCTCCTGATTATTTATCACATAGCCCTTAGCCAGTTGTATATTATTCTTGTGGTTTGTGACCCAATTAAGTCCTACTTGAAATACGCTTTAAGAATCGATGAGGGATGCTTCGTGTGAACATGGGAGTTTAGCTGCTTTCTCTTGCCTAAGTATTTCTTTCCTGATCACTATGCATTTTAAAGTTAAACATTTTTAACTATTTCAAATGATTTTGAGAAATTTTTTTCCATGATTGCATTTTACTGTACAGATTGCTGCTTCTGCTATATTTGTGATATAGGATTTAAGAGGATACACGTTTATTTCTTTGTGCCTGTTTTATGTGCACACATTAGGCATTGAGAATTCAAACTTTTTTTGTCCATATATCTTTGGATCTTTAATAAAAGAATCCCTGTTCGTTGCAAGCACTTTTATGGGTGGTGGGGGGAAGGGAGTGCTCTGCTGGTCTCAAATTACCAAGAATTCCCAAAAAAAATTTTCTGCAGGATGATTGTACAGAATCATTGCTTATGACATGAGCGCTTTCTACACTGTATTCCATAAATAAATTAAATAAAATAACCTTGGGCAAGACTTTTCTTTGAAGAATGACTACAGACATTAAATAGTCAAAGTAATTTTGGGTGGTGGGAAAAAAAGGCAGATTCAATTTCCTTTAACCAGTCTAGAACATTTTATTTATGATATCAGAAGAAGATGAAAACAGAAGGGGCAAAATAAGGGAGTCAGGAAGGCATGACTAGACAAGCCATTCTTTCAGATTTGTCTTCAATTTGTATAAAAGTGTTTTCTTGTAAATAAATACATTCTTGGAGGAGTGCCATTGTGCTGGTGTGAGTAATTCTATGGTAAAATCTTGATTATTTAGTGAGTGATCTAAAGACTAGTGAGAAATTTTCTAATGTTGGGCATTTATGTTTACTGTGACTGAGCTGAAGCCCGAGTAGGAAATTGGGGCCAACATGCATCTCCCAGTGCTAGTAAAATGTTTCATACAGGGCCGGCTCGGTGGCGCACTGGATAAGTGCACCGCTTGGGAAGCGCAGAGGTGCTCCCGCCCGAGGGTTCAGATCCCACATACAGACCGGTTCCCGCTCACTGGCTGAGCGAGGCGCGGGAGCAACACCGAGGGTTGCAATCCCGTTGCCGGTCCCTGGTCCGGTACGGGGGCAACACTTGAGGGTTGCGATCCGTTGCTGGACACGGAAAAAAGACAAAAAAAAAAAATGTTTCATAGACCTAATTAACAGTTTTTATTTGTTCTAAAATACTGTGCTGCCATATCTTGGTGCTCAAGTTTGTCCCAAGTGAGAGACAAAGAGAAAAGTTCTAGGGAAATAAAAATTAAAACCAGCTGATAATCAGTAATGTCTAAGGCAGTTTTTTTAAAACTGGGCACTATTGACATATTGTAAGGAATAATTCTTTGTTGTGGGGAACTATTCTGAGCATTGTAGGGTATTTATTTAGCAGCATCTACCTACTAGCAATCAAAAATGTCTCCAGACATTGTCCCTTATGAGAACAAAGTCACTCCCATTTGAGAACCACTGTTCTATAGTTTAAAATAATGTCATATGTACAAAATTTGTAGTTGGGGAAGCCTATCTATCCTAGTTTAGGCTGCTGTTAACAGAATACCATATACTGGGTGACAAACAACGAACATTTATTTGTCACAGTTCTGGAGGCTGGAAGTATGAGATCAGAGTGTCACCATGGCCAGGTCCTAGGGAGGGTCCTCTTCCTAGTTAACAGATGGCTGCCCCCTTCCGGATCCTCACAAGGTGCTGTTGGCATAACTGCTATGTTTGCTCTCAATCCTGTCCTATCTTACATTATAGTTAGAGCGTACTGTATTTACTGTGTCTCTCTTGGAGGCAGGGGGCTCTCTCGCATTTTTCTTTTTTGGTTTCTGAGAAGCTTAGTATTTTTATTGTAGTTGT
>NW_007731131.1:199918-200515 GCF_000696425.1 Galeopterus variegatus | reverse complement strand
GGGCTCTCTCGCATTTTTCTTTTTTGGTTTCTGAGAAGCTTAGTATTTTTATTGTAGTTGTTACTTTCATACTTTTTTACTTCTCTTAGTCCCTTTTTCTTACTTAACCTTTTACTCTGTCCTAAATAATATCCTTCAACTCTCACCTATTACCTATACAACAGTGGTCTTTCTCTGCTTTCCCCTTTTCTCTCCCTTCTCTCATTTTTTCAGTTACATTTGTTCCTCTTTATCAGTATATAATGTTTACATGCGTGTTTTCCTTCAACCCGTGATCCAACCCTTATTTTAGTCTTAGCTTTACAATTAAAACTAGGAAATGCTCTCTGTCATTTCTTTTGTTCTCAAAATCTTTTGGTTACATGAAAGTCACCCTCTCGTAAATTCCTTAGCAAGGACACGTGTACAGTATTCCTGGAGTTCTGGTACATTCGTAACTGTTATTCTATGACTTTGAAACTTTGACGGCTTGTTCTTCCTTAGGTTTCTTAAAAATGGTGCCCCACCGTTTCCTTGCTTTGCATATCATTTTTGAGAAATCTGAGGCCAATCCAATTCCAATTCTCCTTTGTAGATTGTTTGTTTGTTTGTTTGTTT
>NW_007731131.1:197361-198792 GCF_000696425.1 Galeopterus variegatus | reverse complement strand
TATTTTAATTTGTTTTCATTTTCTTGGTTGTTTTTGTTTTTTCTTTTATTCTCTGTACCCTCTATTCAGTTTTTATTTGAACCCATTCTCCTTTGGGTATCTTGGAATCTGTTCTTTATTACTGATACAGTTTTGTGATTTTCATCTACTTTTTTTCTTTGAGTTCTATTAGCTGTCATTTCATTTCCTTGTATTTTTTTGTTGATTACCTAGTTTTTGTATTTCGGATTCAGCGTATTTTCTATATCCCCAGGTGCATGTTGGAGAATATTTCATTAATATCAAGTGTTGTGTTACAATTTTCTTCTACTTCATGATTTTATAGAGGAGACTTCACCAGCAGAGAAATTTATATGCAACTTCTGACTTTCAGCAGCTATTCTCCATGGAAGTGGTCTGCTTGTTTCCGTTCCTGCTTATTCTGTGGGCATGGTGCCTAGCTAAGAGCACATTCTTCTGGTAGTTCTCTTTTCTATGCTGTTTCTTTCATGGATGATGGTAGGGCAGGGAGAGGAGGGAAAGAGCTGATGTGTCTTGTTCCTGTTTTCTGCAGGATCCTGAATTTTGTTCTCTTACTTCCTCTTTTCTTTCATTGTCTGTCTCCCAGGACCACCTTTCCTCCATATATCTGATTCTCCCCCAGAAACACAACTTCTCCAAGTCTGCCCCTCTGGTCCTGCACACTTTCAGGCACCCTCTCTCTGGCCAGGGCTCTGAACCACCAAGTCCTCATCTGTGTTCATTATCATTGTATATATATTTGGGGGATAATTTTGTCTGTTTTTTCTCTAAATCCTCCACTCCCCTCTACTCTTCCCAAACCTTGAGACTCCTCTCCCCTGATTTCGGCACCCGTGGTTTGTGGTGGCTGCTGCAGGCCTGTGGTGGGCACTGTTAGAATTTTTTTCTCTACAAACAGATAATTTGAAGGTTGCAGTTTATCTGTGTAATGCTGAAGAGGGAGGTTTACCACCACTATGACGAAATTCCCACACTAGTATGTTCTAAAAGCTCCCCAGAGGTGATCCTAGCTAATATGCAGGCAGGGTAGAGAACTTCTTGTTATATATCACAGTGTGCTTTTAATATGTTTTACATATATTTTCTCAAAGGTCCTTTGGCTTCCTGGCCATGACTGCCTCTTCTCCTACCTGAGTCCTTCATAGTGCACTTTTCTTCAGATCTGTGTTCCTCTTAGGGCTCTCTCATTCACCTGCATCAGAATGACTTGTGATTCTAAAGCGATTTCCTGGATCTTATCCTGGGCCTACTGAGATAATCTCTGGAGACCTAGAACTCTGCATTTGGAACAAGCATCCACCCATCCCAGGATTAATTAAGCTGTGAAGGGTCATAAGAATTGCTGCTTTGGATGCTGCTGAGCCCGGAGTTTCTTTTTTTTTTTTTTTTTTTGTCTTTTTCGTGACCGGT
>NW_007731131.1:190734-197339 GCF_000696425.1 Galeopterus variegatus | reverse complement strand
TCTCACTGTGTCCTCGTTGTGGAAAGACAAGTCATCTCCCTCCAGCCTCTTTCATAAGGGCACTAATCCCATTCATGAGGGCTCCAACCCATGAACTGATCACTTCCCAGAGTCCCCACCTCCAGAAAACATTACCTTGGGTGTTAGGATTTCACCATGGAAACTTATGGGGGGAAAACATTCAGACTATAACATATAATTTTTGATATTTTTAGATCATGTTTGTTTATCTCATTTGCCATTTTTCCTGCCTTATAACCCATACCCAGCTTTTCTGCTTGCTTTAAATATGTGCATGTTCTCACATCGCTTAATAAATTTTATCCTAGAAGAGGAACTGTTCTGTCAGGGAATGCAAAAGTTGATACATATTAAAATAATTTTTTTTTTTTTTAGTTTTTTTAAAATAACCATTTTCATTAACTACATAAGGATATTTCATTCATCTTCTCTTGGAAAATCATCACTATTATAATGTTTGAACCAATATCTTTGACTGCAAATTATTGTTTTATTTTTGTTTTTAATGAAAGGCAATTGAGCATCTGCTTCAAGAATAGAGACTTTTGAGCAAGGCTCTGTCTTGGTTGGGTCTCAGTTGCCTCATTTGTAAAATAAGATAATAGTACTTTATAAGGTGGTCATGAGGATTGAATTTATTAATATATAAAAAGTGTTTAGAACAGTGCCTGATATGTAGTAAATGGTATTTCAGCGTTAACTACTCGAGAGAGTATCTAAGAAATAGAAGAGTATTTTAAATCTTTATCTCTTTATTCACAATACCAAATTGATTTCCAAAAAAGGAAACCAATTCACTGTCAGAAGGTAATCAATTTCACTACTCCCATCAGTAGTGAAAGTGAATGCCCTCCCAAAGCACCCCCAGGACTAAGAGGGACTTGGATAATGGCATGTATCAACAAGTTGAAATGAAAAAGTAATCTGGCCTAACTATACACACCATTTTCCTAATAGGTTGGTCACTTGAGGACAATTCTCTTACAGAGGGTTCTTGAAATGACCCTGAGTCCATTCTCTTCTAGTCCCTCTCCTCTACCCACAAACATCTTTTATTTTGTTTTGTTCTTTAATGGCTTCGAAGGCCTACAATGGTATAATTTTCTGCATACAAAAATAATTTAAGTATAAATGATTTATTAATTCCCTTACTTACCTTACATGTTGATTCCTTTACAGATGAAATGAGAATATGAAGCTCCATTGTGGCTGTTAGAGCAGCAATAGCTGTCCTCCAGCGACTAACCAGCTCTGAGGCTGACTAGCAAGCTGTTCTCATTTCTAACACTGCTCTATTTGAAGAAATTTTAGAATAATTTTCAAAATAAATGACTTTAGTTGCCAATAAGTTTTCTTGGATAATCTGTTTTACACACTGAGAGCATAGGTTTTTAACTAACCTGAACTGAGTTCTTCCTAAGCTGAATTCTAATTTCTTTAAACTAGGAACTTTTCTTAGTGGTCCCAAACTGCCCTCCTTCAATTTGTGAGATGGCCACAGCTTCTTTATCATCGTTCATTCATTTAAAAGAGACATTGGGTACTGACTGCCTGCACTCAGACAATGCCAGGGACTGGGTATACAAAGACTGAAAAAGACACGGTCCTACTTTCAAGACTTTACACGTGAAATCTCCGGGTAACCATTACTGCCTCAAACAGTAGCTTATGGGCCGACCCCGTGGCGCACTCGGGAGAGTGCGGCGCTGGGAGCGCAGCGACGCTCCCGCCGCGGGTTCGGATCCTATATAGGAATGGCTGGTGCACTCACTGGCTGAGCGCGGTGCGGAAGACACCACACCAAGGGTTGCGATCCCCTTACCGGTCACGAAAAAGACAAAAAAAAAAAAAAAATACTAGCTTATACAATAAAATGTTATTTTGCCACAAATCTGCAACTTGCATGGAACTCAGTGGGGAACGCTTATGTCTGCTCCACACAGCATCAGTATAGGCAGCTGAACTGAAGGATGGAGGTTCTGTTTCCAAGATGGCACACGCATGTGGTTGTTGAGTTGGTGCTGGCTGTCAGCTTGGGAGTGGGAGCCTCGGTTCCTTTTTACATTCACCTCTTCCTGTGGCCTGGGCTTTCTCATAGCATGATGAGTGGGTTCCAAGGGTGAACATCCCAAACAGAAAAGCAGAAACTATTGTCTTTTAGGCCCTAGCCTCAGAAGTTCCACAACAGCACTAATGTCATACTCAATTCATCAAGGCAGCCACAAAGGCCTACCCAGGTCAAGGGGAGGGGACATAGACTCCATCATCTCTTGACAGGAAGAATGCCAGAGAACTTATGGACATGTTTTAAAACAACCACATTAGGAAAAATATACATATTCTATTAGGAATAAGGAGAAGTAATGGCCATTCCGCTCCCTTGATCTGCTTAGCATAATTAACTAATAATGATAGACTGGGGCATACAGAGACGTAGCTTAGTTCCCTTGGCTAAGGCAATTTCTTTTTATATTTTCCATTCTGGACCTGTCCCCTGAACTCCAGAGTCCCAATTGCCTGCTGACATTTCCATTCTCTTATTTAACAGACATCTCATGCTTAACATGTCCCGATCACACTCCAAATACCTGCCTCTCCTTAGCCTTTCACTTCTCAGTACATGACAACTCCGTTCTTCCTGTTGCTTAGACCAAAATTCACAACCCACTGGTTATCTGGGCACCGTATTCCCTTGTCTACTACATCTTTGATCAAATGTCATCATTCTGATGATGCTTTTCCTGGCCATGCTTGTTAAAACTGAACTCCCTCCCCGCCCCCAGCATCTCCTGTCCCCTTTCTGCCATCATTTTTCTCCTGGGCACCATCTGACTCACTTTACTCTTTTATTTGCTTATTGCTTTCCTCTTACTACCAGGTAAAAATCGTAAAGGTGGAATTTTTTGTCTGTCTTGTCACGGATGAATCCTTACTGCCCACAGCGGTGCCTCATACGTGATGATTATCAGTATTTGTTGAGTAAATAAATGAATTCAAGTTGATTCTGGCAACCAGCACAGAGAAAGGATAAGGGAGATGCAGAAAAGGATAACAACACACTCAGATACTAGATAGAAGCTAGAAAGAATCAACATAGCTGTATATTTTGTTTTGCTTTCTCAAGATTCATACATAGACTAGATAGTAGTACATATTCTTCATAATATGTTGGCTAGGCCTAAATAAAGTGTCTATGCCTTTGTCAGTTTTCCGTGGTAGTTTTCTCCATGTGGGCATGTGGGAAATGGGCAGAGAGGGCCTGGCAGAGAAAATAGGCTTCTGATAAGCTTTTGTAGCAGAAAGCAGGCTCCTAAATTGCCTTCGTCATTTTTAATCATACTTCCAAGCCAGAGGGTTTTACCTATGACAGTTCCCCCTTTCACGTCAAGCAATAGAGCTCCAACAGTAAGAAAAGGAAAGCAATCGTTTGACGGAAATTACACCTATTACTGAAGAATTTTACCGCAGCTTAGAAATTACGATAAAAGCTTTGATGAATTGCATAGAACCCTGAAATATAGATACTTAATAAGAGAGAAAAAAATGACAAACTCAGAGAAATAGAAACTGCTCAGGAGTATTCAACCAAAGGCATGTATAGTAGAGAATCTTTAATGAGCTTCAGGAATTGAGAAAGCAGAACTGTCTGCAAGGAAATGGACCTAAGAGAGACGAGTTCCTGTCTACTCCACCTTGCCAACTTCAGTGTGTATTTACAATGGCTGGCTACTCCTGGCTCATTTTTAACTTTGGCTACTCCAAAGAGCTCTACGTATATGGAAAGCAGATTCTTCTTCATACAGAAAGATAATCCGAAAAACTCTCAACTCCCAGAAGAGGTCCTCCCAGAGCATTCCCTGACAGAGGCTAACATGAGTGCAGGGCCTGGCCCAGGACTCTTCTAAAAGTCTCTGAAAGGGTTTCTGGCTAAAGATTTTGTAACTTTTCCTGCAAGAGAAGAGGAGTGTATTACACTCAACATTATGGCTGCCTTAAAACAATGAATGAAGAAATAATCCTCAGGTCCCCAAGCTACCTACTTCACTCTAATTACCAAAATTTCACCCAAATGTTTAACAAAAAATGTTAAAGGTGATTTAACATTACAGATAATTTAGGTGGATTCCTTTATTTTACTGAGTAGGGAACTAAAGTCCGGCAATGAAAGGTGACTCACCTACAGCTCATGTTCTTTGGCCCTCACGCCACCAGGTCTCACTGACACCATTTCTTTTTCCTTTAAGACTCCATAGTAGAAGGGCTGGCCCATGGCTCACTTGGGAGAGTGTGATGCTGATAACAAGGCCATGGGTTCTGATCCCTATACAGGGATGGCCGGTTAGCTCACTTGGGAAAGTGTGGTGCTGACAGCACCAAGTCAAGTGTTAAGATCCCCTTACTGGTCATCGCTGTTTTTTTTTTTTTTTTTTTTTTGGGGGGGGGGTTGTTGTTGTTTTTTTTTAAAAAGACTCCATAGTAGAGCTTACAATACCTTCCCCTAAAATCTTCCCTTTGGCTCCACCAAAACTCTACCGTGTCTCCTCCATGTGGTTCCTAGCCGCAGCTTCCCAGCCCTGCCTGGTGGTATATTGCAGAATATGGAATCAGGGAACTTTCCCAATAGCTTTTAAGGTGCTCTCACAAGGAGAGATGACCCATAGGGGAGAGGGAACTAAAAAGTGCCATTTGTTTTTTCTCTCAGATACCATATGGGATAAGATATGCACTCCTTACAAAAGTAAATGTTGCACTGTTAAGGCCAAATTCATCTTAAATGCCACAGCCCAGTTGTATAAACACATTATGTATTGTTTTCAAATTACGTCAGAGAAAGACTAACTTCAATGTTGTAATAAGGTAAAATAGAAAGTGACCTCTCTATAGGCCCCACCGATAGGAACTAAGATAATCATCCCACATTATCTTCATGCTATGAAGTTCCCCAACCACAATAGAGTTAACTATGTAAATATGATTTCACTGGGGCCAGAGAATGAATTTATGTTCTCAGTTTTCACTGCAATGTGTAGCAAAGCTTGAGATTATTAAAGGGGCCAAAGAGACCAGCTTGGGACTGAAAATTGGTAATTTCCTAGAAGGAATAATACAGGTACTTCAATAAGTTCATGGAAAATAGAATTAAAATATAACACAAATCTTTCCATAAACTTTTTGAAGTACCCTCATAATAATACTGTATTAGTCTGTTTCTGTTGCTTATAACAAAATACCTGGAACTGGGTGACTTATAAGAAAACAAAATTTATTGCTCACAGTTTTGGAGGCTGGGAAGTCCAAAGTCCAGGGAACACTTACATTGAGGTCAATGCAGGATGCAGGGGTCTCACATGGCAGAAAATGGCAGAGCTGAGAGAGAACTTCTCATGTGCTCTTCTTTTCATGTGCCCTCAGAACCACACCCCGGACCAGCATTTTTAATCCATTCACTACTGCACAGTCCTACAATCGAATCACCTCTTCAAGGCCCCACCTTTCAATTACCATAATAGGATTTCCAACCCTCAACTGTTACAGCAGGAATTTAAGCTTCAGTGAGGTTGGTAGGGCATCCAACCTCCAGTAAATACTAATAATAAATCCCCTGATTCTAACTATGTTATTGTCTAAAAGGCAAAAACTCAGGACAAAGAGATAAGGGAAGGAAAATATATATATCATGGTGGTATTCTCCCCCTCTTCTTTCCAGAAGAAGGATAAAGGCAGAACTTTGTTGTCTCTGTGAAAATGAAGCTGCAGGTGCACTATGGGTCTCAGCTGCGGTGGGCAGAAGGACACCGGGGTTGTCCTTGCCCTGCTGAGAGGAGCTCACATTCTTCCTTTTGCCTTTCGGATGTCCAGGCTAGACGGCAGCCCTTCCCAGCAGTTACCTAGAAGGGTGGAGGCAAAAGCTCAGCAGTGTTCTTCCTATCACCTCTGTCCAACGAGCATTTTCACGGAAGCATGTACTTTGTAGAGGAGAAACAATTAGAATTCTCTTACTCTCTCATAGGAAAGCTAGAGAAATTTTCCTGTACCCTGTCCTAGAAAGTGGACAAAATTCTAAATTCCAACATCAGAAAACTTTGGAGAAAAACAGAAAGAAAAAAAAAAAGAGTAAAAGGACACAGTTGTTTTCTTTTTTTATGGACAAAATTCTAAATTCCAACATCAGAAAACTTTGGAGAAAAACAGAAAGAAAAAAAAAAGAGTAACAGGACACAGTTGTTTTCTTTTTTTTTGTTTTCTTTTTTTAAAAAAAAAAGGACACTAGCCATATATAAAAGAACCCAGAATTAAAGTCCAAGACAGTTCAGTCTATTATGATGCAAACTGCTCTGAAACCAACATTCTCATTATATCTGCATTTTACTAAAGCAATTTCAATGCTATCACTGTGTAGTCTGACCACTCATTTTTTTACTGTTTATGCTAATAAGTCTTGTGGGTGGTGGATTCATTGCATTTTGATGTCCAGAGGCAAAAAGATGAAAATATTCAGATGACAGTAATGGATGAAAAAGCACCCTGCTGCCGGCAGTTTCAGACACAGAATTACATGACTTTTTTTTTTTTTTTTTTTTTTA
>NW_007731131.1:187622-189734 GCF_000696425.1 Galeopterus variegatus | reverse complement strand
ACTTTTTTTTTTTTTTTTTTTTTTTAATGTATGTTACCTTCGCTGGTTTAATCATTTTGACAATAATAGCCCTCAATCCCATGGTGGCTCTTTCCAAACAATGCAATGCCTCTTGCATAATATTTTTCTCTATACTATCCTCCAAATCTTTTCTTAAATTTCCTAAAATTACAGATACGTCTGACAAATGTATATAGTTTACTTCACATTAATCTATTTGATTTTCATATGTGAATGGAATTATTTAAAAGAAAAAATAGCACGACACTAATAAAAATAATTCTTGGTTAAAGGTGGCAAAAGGTTTGAGAATAAGGGTGAAGATTCTGGGCTTACAGAGCAGTCAAGACTTGGAGAATATTCACTGTAGGCTGCCCAGTGGGTGAGTCTCTCTGTTATTGTGATAAAATACTGGATCTAACCCATAACCAATATAATGTTTCCTGTTATGGAAAGAAAGAAAAACTTGGCAGGTACAAATGGCCTCATTAGATTTTGTCACAGTCTTCAGAAAGCAACACAAAATGTTAATGGAGTAATTATCTGTTCTCAACTACCAGTGTGGAGCCATATTTTAGATTAAATTCAGATGGGCCAGAAGCCCATGCTGCCCTTTGGATACACACCCAGTGATTTCTAATCATTTCTAGGGCAGTGAGGCGCCTGTGGATGTTTAAGCAACCCTGACAATGGACCACAATGGGTTTCTCTCCTTTTTTTTTTGGATTGGTGAGAGTGGTAAAGTAATATAGGAAGAAAGATCTTATAGATGCCACAAGTACTTCTAGTACATAAATCTTTTCCAATCTGAATAGCAAATTGATTCTTGAAAATGTTCACAATGTTTGGCTTTTTCCTTCATTTCTTCAATCAAGAAAACCAAGGCACTTCTGCCAACAAACCTCTGTAAAACAAGAAAGGGCAACGTGAAACTTCTAATGGATTTTTCTTGTAATCCCCAAAGAAGAACATTCCAGGAGGGATTTTTCTATTGTCATGGAGAACATGAAGACTCTCTCTGTGTTTGCCATTGATCTGGATGACAGAGAAGATGGCACTGACCCCAAACCAACAGCTTCTGATAAGATGCCATTCACATTCCCAAAATAACACACACACACACACACACACACACACACACACACACTCACGCAGAGCACAACAAAGCTGGAGAAATACACTGACAACAAAACATGACCTAGAAGTGTGATCCTTCAAATGAATCTTCTCTTCTTTTAATTTTTATAAAGAAAAATAATTTTTTTATTCTTATAAAGAAATATTTATATTCTTCCTTGCCTTCAGTTTGAAATAGTCACCCCAGCTAAGCATTATGAAAAGCACTAAAACAAGCCAGAGGTAAGGTTTGGAACCATCATGAAATAAATGTTCGGGTTGAACACATTAGCTCCATGAAATATAGATTTATTTCTTTATTGTGAAGGAATGATGTTAAATGAAAAGAGAGTAAACCTCCTATGAAGTAGATAGTGTGTATTGGCATGAGAAGGAGATTTCGGTTAGTAACATAAATCACTGGCAGGAAGATTCTGAGAGTTCTTAATACATGAACAACAAGCCTATATTCTGAGTCCCAGGCTAAAATGATTACATTTGGCATCACAGAGAAACAAAGCCCAATGCTGTTGAGAAGGGAAAATCCAGCGTAGAGCAGAGGGCTGGAGAATGAGCCGATCGCCGGGGTCTGCCTGTTATGAGTGGGTCCCTCTCTAGAACTCAGCTTTATCATTTCTGAAGTAGAGAAGCAACTGAGCTCTAAAGAAATGAGAAAGAAAAGTACAGTAAGAACACCAGCAGCTAGGGCACATTATTTTAAATTTGTAACAGTACTATATACCCGGATCATTACATTACCATTGAAACATATGTAGGCAATGAACAAATAAATGAATAAATGAAGGAAATCTCAAGTCTTGTTGGGATTACAATGCCTGCCTTTTGCCACGAGGAGGTGCTCTGAAGGCAATAGAAAGAGGAAGGACTGACAGAGCTGCTTAATCTCCAGACTTACAGAAAATTGGAAAATGAGCGGGTAGAGCAAAAAGACAGAGCCAAAAAGACAAATCTCCGTAGGCAGCATGAGCCAATGGA
>NW_007731131.1:182243-186772 GCF_000696425.1 Galeopterus variegatus | reverse complement strand
GTACAGTAAGAACACCAGCAGCTAGGGCACATTATTTTAAATTTGTAACAGTACTATATACCTGGATCATTACATTACCATTGAAACATATGTAGGCAATGAACAAATAAATGAAGGAAATCTCAAGTCTTGTTGGGATTACAATGCCTGCCTTTTGCCACGAGGAGGTGCTCTGAAGGCAATAGAAAGAGGAAGGACTGACAGAGCTGCTTAATCTCCAGACTTACAGAAAATTGGAAAATGAGCGGGTAGAGCAAAAAGACAGAGCCAAAAAGACAAATCTCTGTAGGCAGCATGAGCCAATGGAAAAAGTTAAAAGTGGAGAAACTGACAATGAGCCTAATATTGGAAAATTAGGATTTCCAGTTGCAATGGACTGAATGTGTCCCTCCTATCCCCCCTTCCCCATTCATGTGCTAAAATCTTAACCCACAAGGTGATGGTAGTTGGGTAGCTAGGAGGTGGGGCCTTTTAGGAAGCTCTGCCCTCATGAATGTGATTAGTGCCGTCATACAAGAGGCCTGAGAGAAGTCCTTTGCCCTTTCTGCCATGTGAGGATGAAGCAAGAAGACAGCCATCTGCAAACCAGAAAGCAGGCCCTCACCAGACACCAGATTTGCTGACACCTTGATCCTGGACTTTCCAGCCTCCAGATCTGTAAGAAATAAGTTTCTGCTGTTTATATGCCACCCAGTTTGTCGTGTTTTTTTATAGCAGCCCAAACACTAAGATACTAGTCATTTGAATATTCTGCATAACAACCTTAATCACATTGGATCACCAGTTTTCAAAAGAGGGAAAATAGAAACCAGGAACATTTAATTTTTATTGAATAAAATTTGGTCTTTCTTTAACTGTTTAACAGAACACTGAGATCTTAACAATGCTTTTGTGTCATTTGTTCCTTCATNTTGGGTAGCTAGGAGGTGGGGCCTTTTAGGAAGCTCTGCCCTCATGAATGTGATTAGTGCCATCATACAAGAGGCCTGAGAGAAGTCCTTTGCCCTTTCTGCCATGTGAGGATGAAGCAAGAAGACAGCCATTTGCAAACCAGAAAGCAGGCCCTCACCAGACACCAGATTTGCTGACACCTTGATCCTGGACTTTCCAGCCTCCAGATCTGTAAGAAATAAGTTTCTGCTGTTTATATGCCACCCAGTTTGTCGTGTTTTTTTATAGCAGCCCAAACACTAAGATACTAGTCATTTGAATATTCTGCTTAACAACCTTAATCACATTTGGATCACCAGTTTTCAAAAGAGGGAAAATAGAAACCAGGAACATTTAATTTTTATTGAATAAAATTTGGTCTTTGTTTAACTGTTTAACAGAACACTGAGATCTTAACAATGCTTTTGTGTCATTTGTTCCTTCATTTAACAGATATTTATTGAGTAGTTACTATGTTCCAGGTACTGGGGATAGAGCAGTGCTGTAGATTGAATGCCCCCCACCCCCACCCCCTGCCAACCCAATGAAGCTTAATCCGCACTGTAACCATTGAGGGGGGTAAATCCTATTATAGTAATTGAAAGGTGTGGCCTTGAAAATGTGGTTAGACTGTGAGGACCATACCATAGAGAATGGATTAGTCCACCTGATGGTGTAATGGCAATTGTGGGCGTGGCCCTGAGGGCTTTAAAAGGAGAACACACCAGGAGTTCTCTCTCTGCCTGCCATTCTGCTGTGTGAGACCTCTGCATCACTGTCACCACCAAGGCCTTCACCAGATGGACGTTGGACTTCCCAGCTTCCAAAACTGTAAGCAATAAATTTCATTTTCTTTATAAATTACCCCATTCCAGGTATTTTGTTATAAGCAACAGAAATGGGCTAATGCAGGAAATTGGTACCAGAGAACTGAGGTGTTGCTTGTAACAGATACTTGAAAATGTGGAAGCAGCTTTGGAACTGGGTGTTGGGCAAAGGTTGGAGGAATCTGGAGGACTCAGAATAAGATGAAAATATGAGGGAAAGTTTGGAACTTCTTAGAGACTGGTTAAATGGTGGTGAGCAGAACACTGATAGAAATATGGACAGTAAAAGCCATTCTGAGAAGATCTCAGGTGTAAATAAGAAGGGCCTTATTGGAAACTGGGGCAAAGATTATCCTTGCTATGAACTGTCAAGGAACTTGGCTGCATTCTGTTCATGCCCAAAAGTTTTATGGAATGTGGAATTTCAAGGTGCTGAACCAGGGTATTTGGTGGAAGAAATTTCTAAGCAGCAAAGCATTAAGGAAGCTGCATGGCTACTTGCAACAGCATATGCTGAGTAATGTCAGAAAAGGCATGAGATAAAGCCAGAATTTAAAATTCAAAAAAAAGCAGAGGGCAAAAAATTGGAAAACTTTCAGCCTGGCCACAAAAGCAACAGTGTAGCCCAGCAACCCTTTGCTAAGGAGATGAGTATAGAAGAAAAGGATTATGAAGAGAAAGGGAAAAAGACCTTGAAGGCATTTCAGGGGCTGCCTCTTCCATTTCAGGCCCAAAGACCTAGGGAGACAGAATGGTCTTGGGGAACAGGCCTGAGGCCCTCTCCACAGGCTGGCTGCCCAGGGCCACCTCAGGAAGCTGCTTCCAGCCCTAGCATTCCAGCTGCTTTGGCTACTTCAGCTGTGGCTAAATTGGCCCCAGGTGTGACTGGACCTGCAGCTTTGGAAAAGACAAATCAGAAGCCTTGGCTTTGTCCACATGGTGTTAAGTCTTTAAGCTCACAGAATGCCAGAGCTGGGAAGGCTTGAGAGCCTCCACCCTGATTTCAAAGGATGTATGGAAAAGCCTGGGGGCCCAGGAAGAGATCTGTCACAGGGGCAGAGTCACCACACAGAGTCTTCACTAGAGTGATGCCAAGAGGAAATGTGGGGTGAGAGTTGCAGCAGGTTTTCCCCAAGGCCATGCTTAGTGGAGCCATGAGAGTGGGACCACCATGGAGACCCCAGACTTGCAGAGCTACCAGCATGCAATGCCAGCCTGCAAGAGCATGCAATGCCAGCCTGCCTCAGACCTGGAAAGACATAGGAGTAGAGCTCCCCAAGGACTTGGGGACTGTGAAGGTTAATTCTAGGTGTCAACTTGGTTAGATTAAGGAATGCTGAGAAACCTGGTAAAGCTATCTTTTTAGTTGTGTCCCTAAGGGTGTTTCCAGAATAGATTAGCATGTGGACCTGAGTGGACTGGGTGGGAAAGATCTTCCCTCAATATGGGTAAGAACCATCCAATCTGCTGGGGGCCCAGAGAGAACAGCAACAATAAAAAAACAGAGAAAAAAAGCAAATCTCTCTACCTGCTGGAGCTGGGATACAATCTTCTCTCCTGTCCACGGACATCAGAGCTCGAGACTGTTCAGCTTTTGGGTTCCAGGACTTACACCATCGGCTTCCCTGGTTTGAAGCCTTCGGACTTGGACTGATCCCTGCTGCTGGCATCCAGTTTGCAGACAGCCCGTCGTGGGACTTCTCTTCACAAACATGTGAGCTAATTCTCCTAATAAATCCCCTCTCGTATATTTATAACGTATCCTATTGACTTTCTCTCTGGAGAATCCTGCCTAATATAAGTGAACAAAAAAGACAAAATACCTGCCCTTGTGGAGTTTACACTCTAGCCTTATTATGGTAAATATTATTTATCATGCAGATTTTCAGAGGCACTTCTCAATTTCTTTTAGTTTATTCTTGAGACTACAATGAAAATTGTGGGCCTTATATCTCGCAAAAATAATTAAATTTACAAACATACACAATTTTTTATACCTCAGTATCAGCTGTGACTATTATTGCCAATAGTTTGGACTATTCTTGTGACTACTGTTTCAGAGCTTTTGCTCTGTTTTGGGAGCCCTGAACCTATAATTCATAGATTTACTGGAATAAGGTACAGACAGATAAAAAATTGGGCTACATTTGCTAATTCCAGATTATTTCAAAAAACCACTAAGCTGTTTTCTGGAATGCTAATGTTTATGTGTTATATCTAATGAGGGCAATCACTGGTCTGTTTTTCTTTGAGCCATATTGTTGAATTGTTGGGTATGTCTTATTGATTATCCATGCCTTAGCATACTAAACTGGGTTAAATCCTATTCTAATAAACAAAGCCATGTTTTTTAACAGAAAGAAATTATGAATTGTACCAACAGAACACTGGCTTCAGCCAAAAATGCACCATTATTTAGCTTTTAGGAGAGCCATGTTTAGAAGACATATCTTTGGCTTACTAAATACATCATTTTTAGTATAGGAAATTAGACCAGGCAACATTCAGATGAAAAGAGAATTAATAAATGCACTTGGTTAGTGAGTTGTTTTGTAATAAAATTAGGCACTCAGATTTTCATAACCCAGAAAAAATAAATTTATTTACCACTAAATCAAATTTATGCACCACTAAAAAGTCATTTACATTTTAAAGTGATGTAAAAAAAAAAAAGACCACTGGTGATCTTTCCATAGACTATGTTACTTAATCCTGAGCCATGTTTCCCAGATGAGAATACAAGTCTTAACCTCAGAAATAGCAAGGAAAGGT
>NW_007731131.1:180297-181793 GCF_000696425.1 Galeopterus variegatus | reverse complement strand
CCTGAGCCATGTTTCCCAGATGAGAATACAAGTCTTAACCTCAGAAATAGCAAGGAAAGGTAGGGGGCAGGGGGGCAGAGTAGAAGATCACAAAGTACTAAGCTATTGAATTTTAAGCTAGTCTGAAAAATCATCTTTTACAGTGGTAATGGGCATAACTGTAATTGCAAGCACTTTGTCATGCCCAGAGCAAAATGGCACTGCAAAACAGTGCACCATCCAGTCTCCATTTCTCAGTGGGGCCATTAGCATAAGAGCTACCTGCTACCTGGTTCAAGTTTTGAACAGAACAAATGAGGCTTTAGGAAATGTTGACTACTGTAAGTATGCCCTCTACACTAAATATTGTGTAGACTGTGTCGGTCACAAAAATAAAGAAGAAAGAAGAAAGGAGGAAAGGAGGTAGGGAGGTGTGTAGGGAGAGAACATGCTTCCTGATCTATGTATTCTGTAAATTATTGCTTTTTCCCTCTTGCGTAAGTGAATGACCTGACTTAGCCTAGTAAAAAAATCCCCTAAACTGGCAATTCCATTACTTTTACAAAAATTGTCACTTTAATTTATGATCCTTATAACCCAAACCAAGCCCTTTCATGTCATTTTTTAAGAAACTTCCTAATAGTTGATCTATTACACTTCTCATTAGACTTCTTGACCCTTGTTTTTGTAGACCAGCTTCTTTGTCTCGGGTGGGTTATTTGACTTTTACGAGATTCCTAATAGATGCAGTGCCAAATCCTTTTGTTTAATCAAATTGTGATGTGTTAATGACTTCACAAAAATTTATTCTGATCCAAGCCTCCCTGGATACACAGACTTTTTAAACAAATAATATTTTCATACTTGAATAACAACAGAACTTTAAAATATTAGATTTCCTTCCTTATCCTAGCTGAAAACTGTCTTAATTTTCCATGAGGTTTTAAAGGAAATAAGCAAGTATAAATCACCTGCTTGGCTTAACCTTCGCACACTTAGTGGACTATTGATGATGGCCTTTTCTGATTTATGTTGTACATTTCCCCCAAAGGAAATAGTGAATAATGAGCCAGTGCTGGAGAGACAGAAAGCCCTGTGAAGCCCTGCTGCGTGACCTTGATTAAGCCTCCACCTTTTGGTTCAAGTTCTCTCTCTAAGGTAAGGATATTAAATTCCCAGGGCTTTTCCAAGAGAGACGCAGCAAAGTGTTGGGCGCAGATGCGCAGAATGTCTGCGGAGGTCATTGGAGGCAGGAAGCTGAAGATCAAAAGAGGTTTTCTGCTCGTAAGCTAGAGTCATTCAGCACTACTAGAATCAACAATATTAGGTTTTTTCCCAATATCTGGTGTGATAACAAGTGAAAGAGGTGAAATAAGTGATAACTGTTAGAAAAGAAGAAAAGTTTTATAGTCAAGATAAATATCAGTTATGACTTATTGTTAATGTGAAATGTAAGTGATGATCTCAGCAAATATAGCATCGTTTTTCAAAATAAAGTTATCCATCTTGATTAAAAA
>NW_007731131.1:175947-179781 GCF_000696425.1 Galeopterus variegatus | reverse complement strand
TATCTGAGGCTTTGACTTACTCATCAAGGACATCTAAATCTTCTCATTTGAGGGGGTATCACTTTTAGAAAGCCTTGTAAACATTCAGGAATATGTTAATTGCACTAGGCTTGAGTGTTTCAAGAGGAAAGGCTGTTCCTTGGGTCTGGGATTATGTATTTCCTATTTATGCTACATACCAGCTTCTAGCATGGTACAGTCACATAGTAGGCTTTAAGTGAGTGAGTGAGTGAGTGAGTGAATGAATGAGAAGGTAAAACAGGTAACACATAGACCTAGGGAGGTATGGTTTGTTTTTTTTCCCTTTGGTTCTCTCTAGGTGTATACCAAGTCTCCCTTACCTACATGAGGGTACTGCAAAGATCATCCTAGTGATCAAGGAGAGTTAATGTGTCTAACTCTACAAGAAAACCTCACTGAGCTGCTGAAATGGTACTTAAAGGACCAGAAATCAAATGTGGCACTTTGGGTTTTTCATCCATTGTTCTGCAATAAATAATGCTGCTAGGTTGCAAAAGTAATCAACCACAGCCCTAGTCAGGGAATGTAAGGCATGCCAGTAGGCACATAAATGCACCAAAGTTAACAGTTCCTACTAGAATCTGGATAACCTTGTTCCTTCTCTCCGTGGTTTGGGGACAAAGAGCTTAAAGTGGGTCAGCATTATATATTATACTGTAAATATTATATATTATATTATATTATAAAGATGCAAACTTCTCAAGGAAAGCTCTCAGACTGCATTTGAAGTTCCATGGCTGCCTGAGGTCTATAAACGCAAATTCCTTTTCCAGAGCAGTAATTTAATATGCCACCTTCTATTGTGGTTGGCATACTTTGCCTAAATTACCCCTTCTGTGATGCTGGAAACTTGACCTTGTAGATTTGTTTTTGGAAAATTCTTTTTGTAGTCTGAAATCAGTTGGCTTCCAGTTTAAAAAGATCATCTGTATGCTATATAAATAAACTTCTGACAAAATACTCTCAGTGGACTTTGACTTTTCTGAAAGAACAAAGTTGGGCCTGTGGGAGGCTGGGGATGGGCAGTCTCCAATGTTTCCATTTTGTGGGAGGTGTGTTTTTTTTGCTATAGAATGAGCAGAATATCCCCACTGGTCCCAATTACCATGGCCCCTTCATTAATGGGTCCTGCCAGCACCTCATCTTTTCTGTGAAGAAAATAGCTTGTTCACAAAGCCGTTCACAGCAGGGCCATTTGGCTCCCACCTCCAAACAGCCATAGGGACTTTCTGCTTCCTGGAAATCACTCTCTTCCTCAGGAGAGAGATTGCTCTCAGCTGTTTTGAATGGCACCTTGTGGCAGCAGGCTAAGAAAAGAAGAATTAATCATTCCTTTCAAGGACCAAAATTGAGCACCGACACAGAGATGGCAAAAAAGGAAGAAAGCTTTGAGAGCATTGAGAATGAAAAGAAAAATAATCTAAACACCTAATAGTGTTGCTTCCCACCAATGTGCAGAAGCCCAGCATTTTGCAAGCCAGCTGTGTCTCCAATTCTCTGTGCATGGTGCCCCAAAGCTCCTGACCTCACCAAAGATGAGAAAGACCAGAAGGAGTTCAGTCCCTGACCCTCAAAGATTTAAAATCATACGGAAGGTGGGGGAGGAATGAGAAAGATACACAAATAACAACAAAGCAAGGCAGAATATGGTGGTATGGAGGCTAAAGATCCCACGAAATGAGGAAACGTTCATTTTGTGCAGGATGGAGAATGATTTCATGATATACCAAATGATCTCGAAGAATGGATTGGACTTGGACAGGAAGAGATGAATGGCCTGTATTTCATGAGATATGGAAAATGAGCAAAGTACAAAGTCAGGGAGGCGCTCAGGAGCGGGAAAGAGAGCAGGAAGAAGTTCACTTTGTACCGGGAGGCTGTAGCATTCAGAATCCATCCAGGAGGGAAATCTGGATGTTAACAGAGAGAAGTCAATGTAAAGGACAATTACCTACATAGAGAATTGTGAACTGGGAAATTGAAAAGTCAGTGCCGTGCTGAACCATATTGGAGCCTGAGGCAAAAGGCAAAATTGTGGGCCCCTGTATACATGATTTGATGTATCTTTTTTAAGGTGAATTTTTTCCAGAACATTAATGTTGTTGAAAAATTGAAAAGTAAGTATATTAAAATTCACAATGTTACTCTAAGTTTAAATATTTTATTTATACCAAAAGCTAATTTATTATCATTTTATGTCACCTTAAGCTAAGTAAAAATTATTAAAGATCATCCCTTAGACAGGAAAAATTGTCAAAAGTGGCGATTCTCTCGACTGAAAATAAAACAAGCAACAAGGTAGATTTTGGAAATATTAACTGATGACTTTGTTTCCATTAAAGCCAGTGGCTCAGGCTCTCATGTGGCTCTCAGCATGACACTGGTCTCTATTTAAAATTTTGGTATTTTGTTCATCATGGGCTTTTTGTGGGTTTTTTGTTTGTTTGTTTGTTTGTTTTTATCTAATTTTGATTTTTAGATATATTGCATTGGAATATAATTTATCTCGATTCCTGGGTATTTTGGTGCTCCCTTAAGTTTTGTGCCTGAGGTAAATGCCTCACCAACTTACCCTAATCCCTGCCTTGTGATAAGATAAAACAAGAACTCATAGCCTAGACAGAACAGAGAGCAGGTGGAATGAAAACGGGAAACAGGAAGGAGCAAGTCCCTTCTTCCTCCTCAGTCTGTCTACCGCCCCCTACAGGTAGAGTCTAGCAGCCTGCAGGCAAAGCAGAAATGCAGGTTGCAGAGTCCTGGCCACAGCATCAAAAACCCAACCATAGAAGGTCAGGTTTGGAGCTACAAGGTAGTAACGTAATAACTGGCACAGAGGTGATTTCCCTTGAGTTGAATCTTGAAGAATAAGTAGGATAATAATAATCATTTCTTGAGTGTTCTTTGTAATGTCACACAGTTAGTACATTAAAGTGTCTGGATGCAAACCGAGTTTAATCTCATCCAAAACCCATGCTCTCAACCACTATGCCATGGTGAAGCAGGACAAGGACTTTTCCAGCAAAAGAAAACAGAATAGAGCAAGACAAAGAATAGAAAAACAGCATGGCATATGATGGAAACAAGTAGTCCAGTGTTAAAACAACTAACATTGTAGAATATTTATGATGTGCCAGACACTTGAATCAATGTCCTATAAAAATTATCTTATTTAATCCTTCCAATAACCCTGTGAGTAGGTGCTCTTTTTGTTCCCATTTTACAGATGGGGAAACTATACCATAGAATATTAATTAAGTCTGCACAGCATCATCAGCTAATGGATGAAGAAACCAGACTACAAATGCAGACATTTTGACTCCAGAGCCCTTGCTCTTAGTCACTAGCCATGCTGCCTCCCACAGAACATAAACACAAGGCCAAAGATATGTAGCAGGGCCAGTTCATGGAAGTCACCTATATTAGTCCATTTCTGTTGCTTATAACAGAATATCTGAAACTGGGTGATTTATAAAGAAATAAAAGTTATTTCTTACAGTTTTGGAGGCTGGAAAGTCCACGGTCCAGAGGATATATCGGGTGAGGGCCTTCTTCTGGGTGGAAACTCCACAGCAATGCAAGATATCATGTGACAAATGGCCTGAGCAAGGGCGCTAACCTGTAGAGGATATATCGGGTGAGGGCCTTCTTCTGGGTGGAAACTCCACAGCAATGCAAGATATCACGTGACAAATGGCCTGAGCAAGGGCGCTAACCTGTTCACTCACTCTCCTTATAAAGCCATCAGAACCACGCCCATTACTCCATGAATGGATCAATCCATTCATCAAGTCACAGTCCTTACAATCTAATCAC
>NW_007731131.1:171556-175868 GCF_000696425.1 Galeopterus variegatus | reverse complement strand
AGAGGATATATCGGGTGAGGGCCTTCTTCTGGGTGGAAACTCCACAGCAATGCAAGATATCATGTGACAAATGGCCTGAGCAAGGGCGCTAACCTGTTCACTCACTCTCCTTATAAAGCCATCAGAACCACACCCATTACTCCATGAATGGATCAATCCATTCATCAAGTCACAGTCCTTACAATCTAATCACCTCTTAAAGGCCTCACCTTTCAAATACCGTAATTGGATTTCCTACCCTCTTAATACTGTTATAATAAAGGTCAAGTTTCTAATACATGAACTTTAGGGGACACATTTAACCCATAGCACTACCCTAAGATACACAGATTTTATTCTCTGTAGGTAGGGGGGCTGCTAACACATTTTAAACAGCATCAGTTTTATATTTTGGATGGATCACACTGATCTGAGTCATATCCGGAGGATAGATTTAAAATGTACAAACAGGAATTACAAAAACTAATTAGAAAGCTATTGCAATGATTCAGATGAACAATGAATAGAGTTCTGATAGTAAGAATTGGGAATAGGAGACATATTAGGATAGGAGACTAGAAATATTTAAGACACTAATGGATGTGGATGATGAAGAACAGAAAAGAATAATGGGCTCCCAGGTTTTATTTTGGATGGCTAGTAGATTAGAGTACCATCCACTGATAGAAATATCAGAAAAGGAACAATCTAGTGAAATAAATTAGTTACTTTCAACATCTGAGTTTTCTGGAGCTTTGAGCATATGTAGAAGGGTAAGGTGAACCAAGCCCTTACTACCTTGGTTAGGCCAGCTAAGGAATTGTAACTCAATTTTATTGGAAATGAGGATCTCGAATTTTCTTTGATTAATAAAATGCTATGACCATAATTACAGTCTTTCAATTTTTTCTGTTCTTTCAGTGCAAAATTTGGTCTTCCCTTGGTGTAAACTCATGTAGTATCTCAGTCCTCTAAAATCCCTAAACTGTTCCTTAAAAGAACTGTATCTTGAGACCAATTTTAAATATGTTCCAACATACATACCTACTGAACTAGTGAGCATCAAGCAACTAGAATTGTGAAGGGTTTGATATTTTACCCTACTTCAAGCCAATAGGTTATCCCACCACAGTTTTGTAAATGTGGGCAAAAGACACAAGACTCCTGAGTCAGAGTGTATTGTTAGGGTTCTCCAGAGAAACAGAATCAGTAGGATATGTTATAAATATATGAGAGGGGATTTATTAGGGGAATTAGCTCACATGATTGTGAAGAGAAGTGCCATGGTATGTCATCTGCAAACTGGATGCCAGTCCAAGTCCAAAGGCCTCAAAACCAGGGAAGCTGATGGTGTCCTTGGTATATGTCTTGGAACACAAAAGCTGAAGGGTCTTGAGCTTTGACCTCTACTGTCTGGAGAGATGTGTGTGTCCCAGCTCTAGTGGATAGAGAGAGCAATTTGATTTTCTCCATTTTTAATTCTCTCTGGGCCCCCAGTAGATTGTATTGAGGGTGGATGTTTCCCACCCAGTCCACTCAGGCTCTCATACTAATCTCTTCTGGAAACACCCTCATGCACATACCAAAAAAGATAGCTTTACCAGGTTTCTCAGTGTTCCTTTATCTAACCAAGTTGACAACTAGAATTAACCTTCACTCAGAGACAAAGGACTTTATTACTCAGAGCTTTAGCAATAGCCAGAGTATCAGCATTTGCATGAGTTCTCCTAGCTCCAATTTCCCACGGGGAAATGTAAAGAGAGACAGATGGTACCTACATAAGCAATGGAGCGTGTTAAAGGAGAGGAACCCAAGTGCAGGGAAGCCATATATTTTATAAAGAGCAGTAAGCAAACTTGTTCCTTTGCTCCAGAGGGAGATATTATCTTTATCTTCTCAGGCTAAGCAATTCTTCGTTTTGCTCTAGAAGGAGAAACTATCTCTATCTTCTGAGATTGTTTTCTATGCCATCATCTTTGAAAAGATAGCCTGGAACAAAGGCAGCTCTGCTCATAAGACATGCAAAAATGTCCAAGACTGATGGAGATTTGCCTCCCAACAATTAAATGTTTTTATAATTTTCAAGTGACTTTATAAAATCTTAACTTTGGCTTGGCAAGTACATCACACAAAAGTTTTAAAGGCACAAAACATAAGGAGAAAGAATTAAGGAGGCTCAGTAAATAGAATGTGCAGTACTACCTAAAATAAACAAACTCGGTAGATCAAACTCACTTGAAAATAGAGGGGCTGGCCAGTATGGGGATTTGAACCCTTGATCAGAACACTATGCTCTAACCAACTGAGCATGGCCCACACGGCTGGCCCAGGGATCCCGGAGCAGTCTGTGTCTGGAAGGCCATGGGAGCACCATGCTCTAACCAACTGAGCTAACTGGCCAGCCCTGGGAATACAGATTCTAAGAAATCAACTTTGCAGTGCTTGGGGAAGTGAGAGACAGGAAGCCAAGAACAGACTAGAAAACACATGCCACTTATGTCCAGAAGAAAGAACAAAAGAATTTAGGGCATAGTTCATTTGTTTGCTGGGGCTGTGTTTGCAGTTCTGTCTGCAGCAGAAGACTATACCAGAAATTGAAGACCAGTGATTCATATCCTGGCTGCAAAGATACTGCACTAAAGAGTCAGAGACTAGGATGGGTTTTAATGAGAGGTAATAATCCCATTTTGTATTCACACTTGACAGTCTGAAAGAGTTTTTACATATATCATCTTATATGCTTTCAATCAGCCAGAGATTAACATAATGAGGGAATATAAAAACTCACACAGAACTGAGAAAGGAAATTCCCCCTTCCCTATGCTTAGAAAGCCACAGACTTGTACTGCAGATGATGTTGCTAGGCAACCACTAACTTCTGTAGGCTTCGAGACTAGATGCTCTTGCTTTCTAGTAGAGAAAAATATTAGATTGAAGGTACAGGACAGAAAAGACTGATTTTCTTGTTAATGGTGGTGAACTTGCCTACACCATGGTGGGTCATTGGTCATTGGGTTAGCTCTAAGAAAAGTCATGGGTTCAAGGCAGGCCTCCCGATGTCAGATTTTGGAGGGTTGTTTTTTTAAAGCATTTCTAGATGCTGTAAAATTTACTTTGCGCCTTTCATAAGCTATCAATCAATCAAACATAATTACAGCACGACCTCTGGAGAAACTTGTGTGGCAATGTTGAAGTGATAAAACACGCCAAAGAATTTAACTTCCTCTCAGGCTGCCCAATTTTAAAATCACTATTATTTTTACAGTAGGGAAATAGGGAGGGAGAGAAAATAAAAGTTCAAGGCCCCCTGAGTCATGGATTGTTTAAGAAAATAAAAGAGTGAACATTAAAGCAACTCAAAACTTCATCCACAAATATTACATTTAACATATTAAAAAACTACACTGAGGAGAATTGGAAATGATTAGACTACAAGATAACAGACATTTTATATAAATGCAGACATTGGTTTTGGTAAACCTTCCATGTTTGAGGAGCAGATACTAACTGGCTGTGAGAATCCTGCTTAGCTGCATGGGTAAGTAGCGCCACAGTGGGGGTGGCAAAGGCTCCTCTGCTGTTTGAGGAGGTGACAGGCATGGGGTCTAGGCAGAGTCATGTTGCATGGCCCACATGGCTGGTTCAGGGACCCCAGAGCAGTGGGAGTAGGGACTGTGGCTTCAAGGCCATGGGGACCATACTGCATGGTGAAGAGGTGAGGCCTATGGCCCAGTGGAATATTGATGGACCCAAAGGAGGAAGAGGTCTGTTTGCTTTGTCTTAGAGATGGGAACCATGACTCAGTTGAAAACAGAGTATAGAAGCTGTCTTCAGGACAAAGGCACCAACTACTCTTGTAGAAGCTTACTGTGCAAAATATAGGTTTAAAGAATTAAAGGATAAAGTATGTCACATAAATGAGATTTTTATCCAGAGGAATATTGAGAAGTGGGCCATGAGGCCTCTACCCACATTTAAGTCTTCAAGGGACACTAAAACATGATAGGAGAAATGAAGACCACACCAGACATGAACTACATGGAGAAAGGGGCACTTAGAACCCATCTCACAGGTTACTCCATGGGAAGTGATGGGAAGAATACTGTGCAGAGCTGCTACTGCTGTCATGAGGGATGAGACAAGGCCCAGAAACTGCCTTCTGTGGAGGCTGGACGTGGTCATCTGCAGTTGGCTTAGCTACATGGGTTACATGAGTTGGGGCCAAAGCTGAGATTCTTGGGGAAATAGCAAAGAACCTTAGCATAGCCCTGAATGTCCCCCCTCCTTTTCCTTCTTCAACACAGAACTCAACCTCTCCTCTTTACCCATGTTG
>NW_007731131.1:168779-170084 GCF_000696425.1 Galeopterus variegatus | reverse complement strand
ATGTCCCCCCTCCTTTTCCTTCTTCAACACAGAACTCAACCTCTCCTCTTTACCCATGTTGGAAAATACTTAAGGAGCTTCTGTTTGAAAGGGTGCCAAACTTATTATTCTACCTGTAGTATTCACACCTGCTTCTGGGGGTGGCTAATTTTCACAGCCAAATGTCATTCTTTAAGCCCATTAAGAGTACTTCAAAGAGTGAGATAAATACTGGAGCATTTACTTCTTCCCAAGTCCTTTGTAGTCTGAAGTAGAGATCATCAATGCACTGCATTCGTAGGACACATAAAATGACTCTTTTGAGGAAACAATGCATAAAAGATTGAGGGAGCAAACATCAGAGAGGCAGAGACCACTGACAACCTTTTACATTACATTTGCCCCATTCGAGAGCAAGATTCTGACAGTGAATAGTCTGGTGTTCTCCAAATTTGAGTCTCACAAAGAGCAAGTAAATAATCCCAGATCCCTTACACAGGGACATTCAGCTGGTTGATCTCAATTACAGTTCTGTTATGACTAATCTCATCAGAGGGGTCCTAGGATGAACTGAAGAAAGGGGATAAAAAGACAGCACTGAAATAATTCTCTAGGAGAACTGAGAACAATTAGCTAATTAGTTTAGAGCAGGTTTCATTGCCTGCCATTTTCAATATCTGAATTAAGATGCTTACGCTCCAGAGTAAGAATTCTGAGATAATAATATTATGAGCATATTTCCAAATAGTGTATGATAGTCAGGTTATGCAAATACATAAATGCAAACGAAGACCTTTTTAGTGATACTAAGTTGTCCATCACCGTCACTGACCACAGAAAGCCAAGAGTGTCAGCTCACTACCTACAGCATCTACACAGCAGGTGCAAAACAAATGTTGAGAAATAAAACAAACATATGGGAAGACTGAGCAGTAATTTTTCCCCTAGTATAGGCATTTGTGTAAATACATATGCGGGTACATCAAACAATTCATGGAAAGATTAGTATTATCTTTTAATTCTATTTTTTCATGAACCTTTTAAAGTACCCTGGTAATCTATAGATCTTACTTTAGTATTTTTCTTTATCATTAGCTAAAAACCCTGCAGTGCTGTGTGTGCTAGATTCTGGGGATACAAAGACAAATAAATAAAAAGTGGCCCTTACTTTCGAGAAACACAGAGAAAAGTAAACAATTATTGTAAACAAATAATTGCCATATCAAAGGCTTATTGCTGTGACAGAAATAAGTACTAGGTGCAGAGGAGACAGTTTTCTAGAGGAGAAGACATTTGAACTGGGGTTGGATGGATGGGCTGAATCTG
>NW_007731131.1:166833-167451 GCF_000696425.1 Galeopterus variegatus | reverse complement strand
GGGAGCAACACCGAGGGTTGCGATCCTGTTGCCGGTCACGAAAAAAGACAAAAAGAAAAAAAAAAGAAGAAGAACGTCACAGTCATATCTTATTCTATCCCTAATCCTTTCAACCACCCTGCAAAATGTAAGTAGGCAGTATTATTTTCATTTTACAGATTGGAAACAGATTCAAAGACGTTCAATAATTTGCTCAAGGTCATAAAGAGAGTTGAAGGTTCTGACCGTGCCTCCAATGCCCACTGTCCTGCCCACTATACCGTGCTGACTCCTAGGGTCTACCTTACTGCTATGAAAGCAACTATCACAAAATATCAAATACGTGATATTTTCCCACTCAACTGTAAGCTCCCAAAAAGAAGGGGCTGTGTAGTTTGTTCCTCTGTGCGGCCATGTGTAGATTGGATTTTCCAACAGAACTCTGCAAGCCTGAGAAGTTTCTGTGGATGAGCCTGAAAAGAGAGCCGGGGTTAATTAAAAGCACAATACTGGCCAGCGGCCAAAAGAAAAAAAAGTTTATTTATTTATTTTTTAAAGCACAAGAATAGCCTCTATAATTTGGAAGGAAGTAACAATCGTCACACATTGGGCATTTCTGTTATTTACCTAAATTAATCT
>NW_007731131.1:164382-166685 GCF_000696425.1 Galeopterus variegatus | reverse complement strand
CAGGAGAGGAGCGAAGAGGAATCCGCCCAAGTGATTTCAAACATTTAAAAACATTGGTGCCGGGCCGAACCTGTGGCGCACTCGGGAGAGTGCGGCGCTGGGAGTGCAACGGTGCTCCCTCCGCGGGTTTGGATCCTATATAGGGATGGCCGGTGCGCTCACTGGCTGAGTGCGGTGGGGGTGTCACTAAGGGTTGTGATCCCCTTACTGGTCACGAAAAAAAAGACCAAAAACAAACAAACAAACAAAAAAAAAACATTGGTGCCATGTGGAACATTTGATTCACTCAGTACTGAATCACTCATGCAAAAACCAAAACCGCTCTACACCGAAGAAAGACAGTGGAACAGCAAATTACTCACTCTTGACAAGGAGACAACAGCCTGTCTCTCAAAAGGGACAGCAATGTCAGGCTAATTTGTCTGGTGGATAGGCCACACATCGATTCCTACAGATAGATGGTCCTTGCCAAAGAGGAGCCAACCCACAAAGCTACTTCAGGCACTATGCTGAGATGCATTAACTTTCAAGAGAGGACCTCCAGCACAAGAAGAAATTTTCCTGGAAAAAGGATGCTCAAATGCCCAGATGGTCACTTTCTATGCCATTCTGAGCAATTCAGTCAAAGCTGGGGCTACAACTCATTCATTCATTCATTCAATTCATTTAAGAAGCATTGAGTAGTAGGCGTCATGGATACAAAGATGACTAACATGGTGCAGGTTCTTGAGGACCCCATTTGGGAGGGCTTCTGTTGGTGCTATGATGGAGGGTTGAACAGGGGGTGGGCACTGGCTCCCTGTGAGTGCTATGTCTGCTACCTCCCGACTGTGCACACTGCTTTAATCTCCCTGTGCCTCACGTGAAGAGTGATTGTTCCTTTTTTGCCGAGTCACTTTCAGGACTTTTGTGCTGGTGTATGGAAAGCTCTCAGCACTGACCCAGACACATTGTAATTGCTTAAAAAAAAAAAAGGTGATATTTTATTCCTTACTCATATACAGTATTTTGAGAACACATAAAATGATCACATAACTTGCTTCTCTCTTTACCCTTGGAAATGTTTCTTAGTCTGAAGTTAGCAGCTGCCACGATGCACATGGTAAAGAGGCATTGAACTACCTCCATGGATTTGAACAGCAAATGTCACTGGCAATAGCACCACAGCATAAAAGAGCATGGACCCAGGGTAAAGCTACAATAACTGGCCAACGCTCGCCACATGCATTCTTTCTAAAAAGTCTCTGATGTGTGTTACCATGTCTTTTGCCACA
The DNA here is from genome assembly GCF_000696425.1 of Galeopterus variegatus. Classification (NCBI taxonomy): domain Eukaryota; kingdom Metazoa; phylum Chordata; class Mammalia; order Dermoptera; family Cynocephalidae; genus Galeopterus; species Galeopterus variegatus. The sequence goes on along the minus strand of NW_007731131.1, from coordinate 165,411 downwards.
TTACCCAATTGTATCCTACTCCGGGGCTTAAGGAGCCTATAGTTGAATTCAGCTTAAATTAAGGCTCTTCGTTTCCTTTGTCATCATCAAAGTGTGAAGGAAACTTCCTGTAGGGAAAGTTTCAAAAATCCCCTCATGGCAAATCACTCCTGTCGAAGGCAAGAGAAGGTCTCAATAAGCAACTGTAATGAACAGCAGCCTCTGGACATACAGCCTCTGTCAAAAATGTCAACTTCTGATGACACCTACCCCTGTTCACTCTCAGTTCATTATTTCTCAGTCTCCAATGGTGACAGAATTGAATTTCTAGGGATCCCTGAGCCAGTTCTGTGGCCAGGGAATAAGTAATGAGATCCCAAGTCTCCGGCTCTCTCAGGAGGTTCCAACCCCACTCCCAAGCGAGTGAAGAGACACCGCCCTGCAAGTCACAGAAGCAGGCTTTGCATGAGCCAGCCACACTCTGCTGTGTGTCCTGGACAGGTCCCCACTTGGCTTTCTGCCTTAGTGGTGCCACTTACAAAACGGGACCACTTGCAACTGGCTTCTCCCCTCCTCGCAGGAGATACTGTATCTGCTGGTGGTTTGGTTCCAACACGCTAGTATAAGCTAAGAGGGGCAAGTTGTTGGTTATACTCATGGGGAGCACCTCTGGGCTTCACAAAAGAATAAAACCAGGAACTGAAAAGCAAGGGGGCTCAAACAATTTCTCTCTGCCTCTCCAGGTCTCAGTTCTGCCTCTCTTCACGGTCACTCCCTTGCAGCCTTCCTCTGAAGCCCTGCTTTCCCTGCGCCAGCACGCACAGGCTGATGTAGGTTTGTCATAAAGTTAATGAGCCTGAAGTGTCAGGACCCCTCACCGGCAGGGCCCCTTCTAAATGAGTATTCTAGTCACGCTCTGCTGTGCGTGTGTTCTCCTGCAGAGGCCCCCGCGTTGTACGTGACTTGGAAACCCAGTGCTGCTCCTGCGCGCGAGGCATGTGTTGCCAGAGCTCACGCCCTTCATGCTTCATGTACTTTTCCCTTATGCTA
>NW_007731131.1:161932-163522 GCF_000696425.1 Galeopterus variegatus | reverse complement strand
GCGAGGCATGTGTTGCCAGAGCTCACGCCCTTCATGCTTCATGTACTTTTCCCTTATGCTACACAGCCCCTGACGCCCCAAATGTAAATGGCCTCCATATCTGCACCCTAAAAGAAACTGGCTAGACAGCGTTTTTTGTTTTTCAAGTGAATAGCTTTTATTTTTCAGGGCAGTTTTTTACACTTGCAGAGAAATTGAACAGGAAGTACAGTGAGTTCCCATATTCTCCCTCCTCTTTTGCGTAAGCTTTTCCCTGTTATTAACATCTTCATCAGTGTGTTACATTTCTGCTATGGTCTGAATGTTTGTGTCCCCTCAAAATTCAAATGTTGAAATCCTAACCCCCAAGATGATGGTATTAGGAGGTGGGGCCTTTGGGAGGTGATTAGGTCCTAGGGGCAGAGCCCTCATGAACGTGATTATATAAGAGGCCTGAGAGAGACCCCTTGCCCTTCTACCATATGAGGACATAAGGAAATGGTGCTATCTGTGAACCAGAAAGCAGGCCCTCGCCAGACACTGAATCTGCTGGTACATTGATCTTGGACTTCCCAGCCTCCAGGACCGTGATACATAAATTTCTGTTGTTTATAAGCTACCTGGTGTATAGTATTTTGTGATAGTAGCATGAACAGACTAAGACAGTTTCTTACCATTGATGAACCAATATTGGTACATTATTTTTAACTGAAGTCCATAGATTATGTTAGGGTTCACTCTCTNAACCAATATTGGTACATTATTTTTAACTGAAGTCCATAGATTATGTTAGGGTTCACTCTCTCTGTTGTATAGACAGAGTTTCTGTGTCTCAATTTCAAGTATGTAGAAGAGGAAATCTAATGGGCTTCACTGAGTAGGTGTTTACCACAATCAGGGGGTGAGATCGTGGGGTCTGCTGCCCACTCCGTGGGGCTGAGAACTGGTTCAGTGAGGTGGGAGCTCAGCCATGGCTCTATGAGTGATGGGCAGGGTGTGCGCTGAGCAGGTGTTTCTAAGGGAGATCTACGACAGAAAGATAAACCAAATTATATATAAGAAGACAATTGGCAAGCTCTATAAGAAGAGTATTAACATATACAAAGAATGTTATCACACTGCATTCTCTTTCAATGCATTTGAAAGAACTTTCTTCTTCTATCCATTACTGTTTGAATGGGTCAAAAATATTTCTAAGCATTAATCAGATTTCCACTTGATGCCTTTCTTAATATCTTTAGATTTGCCATTGAAAATCAAAGATTGGCCAGCTTAAGAAAAAGACTGCTACAACTCCATGCTCAGATTTAGTGGGTAATGGCAGAGATAATAATACAAAAACTGGACAAGGTTGGAGATTTGAGCTATCTCTCACTCTGCCCAGTGCCAGAATGACTGAGGAAAATGCATATACTAAGCAGGACAGTTCAGAACAAAGCTTTCTAACTTTATGATCAAGAGAGGACACACAGCTGACCCTTGGGATATATTTGCTTCCTGCGGTAGGCAGAAGCATGCCCCCCACCAAAGATGTCCACATCCTAAGCTCCAGAACCTGTGAGTATGTTAGGTTATATGGCAAGGAGAAATTAAGGTTGCAGATGGAATTAA
>NW_007731131.1:161364-161828 GCF_000696425.1 Galeopterus variegatus | reverse complement strand
CTGATGTGACCCTGATTTTAGCCCAGTGAGACCACATCAGACATCTTTGAGCCCAAGGAAATAATAACACAGATATTCAATAATACGTTATAAATTTTTAAAGTTATAAACTGAAATGAACACAAAGGAGACCTAATGTAATGCATAACTCCGAGAAATAAATTACTCTAATTATAAGGAAAGAAGAAATATTTGGTTTATTTTTGAAGACCTTAGTACTCAACATACTATTCATAATGTAAGTTACCCAGATACAAAGGCCAAGGTCTGGCACATTTTCTAAAATAAGATATACAAATCTTTACCCGTGATCAGGCATACCACCAGTGCCACAGGGCCCACCCGGGGGCCTGAAGCATGGATCCAGGAGCCACCAGCAACTAAGTAAAGAGCATGCCAAAAACATCACCTGCATGTGGGTGGCCCACGACAGCCACCACAATAACCACAGCTGCCATGAAAGC
>NW_007731131.1:158911-159816 GCF_000696425.1 Galeopterus variegatus | reverse complement strand
AAATCTTTAGGATTTATGGGTACCAAGGAGGTCGTCAGGAAAATGCCTTTGTAGCCTCAATATCCATAAAAGAACAGTCTGAGAGTCGGGTATTACAATTAAGGAGATGTTCCTCTTCCAGGGTACAGTATATTGAAAATGATTACAATTTTGATTAATTTTACATGGTTTGTGGAATTTCGAGAGTGGTTTCAACTGGGATTTTCAGTATCCAGACTAGACTTGCTCAATTTTAAGAGAGGCAAAATACTGTAGGTGCTAGACAGAGTGGGCTAATCTGCTTTCCACTACCCCAAATTTCAAGCTATATCAAAATCTCTGGGGTTTTAAAATTTTCCCAGAGAGAATCCACCTTTGACCAAAGCTTGAATACACAAAAGTTATGATTTGCTACTCAGCACACCAAGTTCACTCCTTGCATGCTAAGAGTGGACTCTTGAATTCTTCTGAATACCCATTTCTCAATAGCCTTCTATCGTTGGTTGAATTATGCCCCCCAAAAGATATATTGAAATCCTAACTCCCAGTACAAGTGGATGTGAACTTATTTGGAAATGGAATCTTTGCAGATGTAATCAAGTTAAGATAAGGTCATACTGGATTAGGGTGGACCCCAGTTCCAATGACTGGTGTCACATGAGGCCATGTGAAGATATAGGGACACGGAGACACACTGGGAGAATGCCATGTGTGATGGAGACAGAGAGATTGGAGTGATCCAACTGTAAGTCAAGGAACACCAAGAACTGCTGGCAACCACCAGAAGCTAGGAAAGAGGAATAAAACAGATTCTCTTCCAGAGCCTCCAGAATGAACCAACCTTGCCCAACACCTTGATATTTTGGACTTCTGGGCTCTAAAACTCTGAGAGAATATGTTTCTGTTTTATTAAGCCATCCAGTTTG
>NW_007731131.1:155666-157240 GCF_000696425.1 Galeopterus variegatus | reverse complement strand
GACTTCTGGGCTCTAAAACTCTGAGAGAATATGTTTCTGTTTTATTAAGCCATCCAGTTTGCGGTCATTTGTTATGAGAGCCCTAGGAAATTAATATGCCTTCTGCTAGGGATTTCTTCAAAAATTAGGTCACTGTTTTTTGCTTAAAGTTGGTTTTCATTTCCAGCAAAATCCTCAGAAGAAATTATTATTGTTATTACTCTCAGCAAAAGTGGAGCTCTCTTATGTAATTGCCCACAGCCCAGTAAGGTCATGGTTACACACTCTCTGTTCTTACGCCAGCACACACACGGTACAGTTGCTAGAGCCCGAAGAAAAAAGTGTGGGCCAACCACAAAGACTGATTTAACTATGCTGACAAGTCCTTCTGCCTCAGATCACCAGTACACAATACATTATATAAAGACATTTTCTACCACCATAAATTTGTGAAATTATTATACTCTTATTATGTATTAGTATCAAGGCATATCATCAATATTCATTAAAAAAAAGATTAAGACAGTCACCAAGGCTCAAATTTCTCATTAGAATGTCTGATATTTAAAAACGAAACAAGTTCACTCTTTAAAAACTTTTTATTTACCCCTATTCTCTCAGAATATTGCTTTCATATTTATCTTGGGGAACTCTGAACTATACCAGTCTGTCTGTTCCAAGGATCTTATTTGGATATGTGCCCTGAAGGCTGTAGGAAAGACATAAAAAGAGAAATGTATGAGTTTTTGCAAGTGCTTTAGATGCTAAATCTGCAAAAATGGAGAGGAGGGTGGACTCGGACTCCACCCAGTAGCAAGGAGTCAGGGGCCAGCCCTGCCTCTGAGCACAGCAGGAAGACCCATTGATTCTATGGTGCTTTAAACCTATGTCTCAAAAGGGCACTTCCTCAAAAGGTTTTCCTCCTCTCACTGGTGCCAAAGACAGCAAAGACCCCTCTGTGGACCCAGATGTTCTCAACAGTGAGTCTGGAAATGGTTCCCATATACAGTGCAGTCCTCCCAAACTGGCCCTGAGCTTTGTCCTCTGCAATGGTTGCTCATTTCCAGTGCTGTGTGGCACACCCAGATATCTCTCATCTTAAAAAACGGAAAAGGCAATTCTCTTTTGTCCTAATCTCTCCTGGAGTTAGGAAATGTCTCTGCTCTTTTCAAAGAGACTGTTCTTGAAAGGGAAGCCCACACTCCCCCACTTCTTGTTTACTTCTTAATCCATGGCAACCTGGCTTTCCAAAAAGCTCTCATTCCATCATTCTACAAAAGTCCACATCAGCATTGACAAGGCCTCCCCAGTTGCCTAACCAAAGGACAGTTTTGGTCCTGATTTCGCTTGACCTCTCTGCACCATTTAATCGCCTTCCCCAGGACAATCTCTCCTCTCGTGGCTTCTGAGGCACCTCTTCCCTCCGTTCTGACGGTCATTCATAATCTCTTTGCACAGCCCCTCTTGTATCTCTCTTTGGTATTACATCTTCCTGGATGTTCTCATCTAAACCTGTGGCTTTAATCAAATCTAGTCCATCTAACTACAGCTCTCCCACTAGCTCCAGACTCAGGTGTCTCCATCTGTCAACTGGG
>NW_007731131.1:146974-154236 GCF_000696425.1 Galeopterus variegatus | reverse complement strand
ACAGCATGTCGGCTTGGTTTGACTTGGAAGAGCAAGAAGTTCTGGGTGGTTGGGACAGAATAAGCCAGGGAGAAGGGGTGGAAGGAAAGGTGAGAGAAGTAGCAGGAAGACACATGATGCAGGACCTCATAGGCTGCAGCAGGGACTTTGGATGTCATTATTGAGACAAGAATCCACTGTAGACGTGACCTGCTTTATGCTTTAAGACTATTATTGTGCCCATCACGTGGAACAGAGTCTGCAGAGGGTTTAATCATTCAGGGTCCAGTCAGGAAATAGAAACCACCCTAGGTATTTCAGGGTGACCCTGATCAGAGCTAAAAAGGTAACTGGGAGTCTTTTCTCCTTCCTCCTACTTTCCAGGCTCCCTCTAGTGACTCCATTGTCAGGACCAGCAGGAAGCCAGAGGGCAAAGGAGTTTGTGCAGAGCAGAACGCAGACANATTGTCAGGACCAGCAGGAAGCCAGAGGGCAAAGGAGTTTGTGCAGAGCAGAACGCAGACAACAGTTTTGTATCACTTAGGGATGAAATAAAATGCAGGTCAATAAGAGAAATCCACTAGCAGTGGCTTAAGTAAATAAGGATTTCTGCTTTTTTCTTTTTTTGATAAAAAGAAATATGGGAGTAGGTGACTTTTGGCCCTGGTTCAGTTATTTAATGGCGGCAGGACATGTGCCTTTGAGATTCTCAGGCTGTTACAGTTTATAGGCATCCCATTCGGAGCACCTAGAAGGAAGAAGGGGTGCTACCAGCTCCCAGAAACCCTTAATCATAATTCCACTGACTGCCCATTGACCAGAACAGTGTCATCCCAGCTGCAAAGAAGACTGAGAGGTGAGGGCTAGTTTCCCCTGCTTCTCCAGTGGACGCTGGCAAGGGAGAAGAGGGTGGGACATTGGTGTTGAGGCAGGCAGTAGTGGCCACTGTATGATCCAAGTGGGTCAAGCTTTTGAATCTGTCTGGGTAAGAGAAGAGAACGCTATGAAAGACTCAATGAACAAGGTTACTAAAAGCACTTCCCAAGTGCTAGAAGCATCTACGTGGCTCTGTCCAATGCACTAGACTCTAGCAGCCATATGTGGCTTCTGAGCAATTGAAATTACTGATCTGAAGTGTGCTGTAAGTATTAGGCATGCACCAGATCTCAAATTCACAGTATTAAAAAAAAAGAACTTAAAGTATCTTATCAACAATTTATGTTGATTGCATGTTGAATGATAATATTTTGGATATATTACAAAAACATATTCCACCTGTTTCTTTACACTTTCTTTAATGTGGCTGCTAGAGAATTTAAACTTATATTCATATATGTGGCTTGTGTTATATTTCTAATGAACTGTATTGCACTAGATTATTAAATGACCCTCTCTTTCTCTGAATAGAGACCCTGTGACCAGCCTCTAAGCCAATTTTCACTCTCTTGAAGATGCTGGTTGTCATGGTTTTTTGAAACTGGTCAGATCTTGCCAGAAGAGCATCTCCCATGGTCTGATAGCTCAAAAAGGTATCTTGAAAAATCAACCCAAATTCTTTTCACAAGAAACCTGCCATGACCATTATGTATATTTCAGCCCGTGGTAGATCAGAACAATTATAAAACTGATTAAGCCAAGAAAAAGACTCAAACTAGTGATCAAATTATTCAGCACCAGTAGCACACTGAGGCTATCAGATGAGACAATCTGAATAACTGGCTGGAATGAGAAACCCAATTTAACCTAATCCTTTACTTAATCTTTAACTTTTTTCATTGAAGGCAAGGAATCATGAAATTCTAATTTTGCAACAGCCTTCTTCACAACTTTACATTAAAAATGTTTTCAGTGGCTCTGGTGAAAACATGGATGAGTTGGAACATGAAATCTACAGCCAAACTGTGGCGGGCAGGATAATGCCCCTTCCCCACCAAAAGATTTCTGTATCCTAATCCCCAGAAACTTTAATATGCTATCTCATAAGGCAAAGTGACTTTACAGATGTGATTAAGATAGTGGCCTTGAGATAGAAAGATTACCCTGGATTATTCTGGAATGCCCAATCTAATCTTAAAGTAGGGAGGATTTCCTAGCTTGAGTCAGAAGGAGATTGATGACAGAAGAAGGGTCAGGGATGTGACATTGATGGCTCTGAAGATGGAGGAAGGGGCTATGAGCCAAGGAATGTGGGTGGCCTCCAGAATCTGGAAAAATGTGACAAAACAGATTCTTCCCTAGAATCTCCAGAAGGGAATGCAGGCCTGCCAACACTTTGATCTTTAACCCAGTGTGACCCGTGTCACACTTCTAACCTCCAGAACTATAAATAATAACTGTGTGTTGTTGCAAACCACTAAGTTTGTGGTCATTTGTTCTAGCAACCACAGGAAACTAATACACAACCCAAAGAGAGAAACATTAAAATAATAATGAAAAGGTTGATTTTGAGAATATTGTTATTCATAAAACTTTTTACCATTGCAAAACCCTTACCAGCTTCCCTGCCAACTATCAGAAGCTAGAAGTGATAGAGCTACTAGCTTATGAGGAATAGTTCTAATGTGATGCTCTTCTTTGTCCATTATTTCTTTCCCCCCACAACACACAAACACAGAGAGAAATGCTCGATTAACATTTCCCAGAGGATTAAAAACAAATTTCCCCCTCCCACTGTTCACTCTTTTCAAATAACATACAGGTCTAAGGCTAGAGGAAAAAGTATCTTTTTTATTTTCATGTTTACATCCCATTTTTACTAGCTTGTAGATTGGGTTTTTTTGCCTGAATATTTTTCTTAGTTACTCACTTATATTGCAGCAGTCATTCTATCCATCCTCCTCAACTGTAATGTACTTAAACTGCCATGCCTTGCTCAACCTCTTTTATCTGTGTCAGGAAATATGTTCTTGACAATTTTGCTGTTGGCAATAGAAAAAGAAAAATACAACTTCTATCCACTTTGTGTTTAGACTAGATGGAGTCGAACAGTCATAAATGATGAAATACCACCAGCTTCATAAGCAACAGTTTATTTGAAAAGTCAGCCCTGTGCTGACAATACGAATCACAGAGAACTAGGAAAACATAATCAGGGGAAAAAATGGTAGGGGAGATACATTTGTTTTCAAAGTTTCCTTCAAGATTCCTCTTTCAGATCTGCAGGAAGACTGGAAAATCTTTACGGTATGCCTTATTAATGCAACCCAAGGTCCTTACGTCTTCCTGCCATTAATGGGTCCGGATTGAGTGACTCAAAGCTCCATATAAATGTGGAGATTCTAGCACACTCACCTAAAATTCTGAAGAGTCCCAGACCAAACTGCTCCACTCCTCTCTTCCATCATTTTGAGCCCTCTGACCCTACCTCCTGATGCTCTTTTAGGTCTCTTCGATCTACCTTATTCCTGTGCTTCAAAATGTGACCCATGAACACAAGGATACTATGTATGAAGGATTAGGATAAAAGAGAATATTACCCTGATTTGATCACTGCACCTTGTACACATGTACCCAAATATCACAATGTATCCCGTAAATATATACAATTATTACGTGTCAATTAAAAAACAATAAATTTAGTAAAAAGGGGGAAAAAAGAGAATAATTGGCAACAGATCCAGTCAAACAACACGGATTTGAAAGTTGATCCACCATTCCCAGGGACTCTCTTTCTGGCCACCTCTTCTCCAGCTTCTCGTTCTTCCATCTTGTCACTTCAGCCCATTCCTCCCCTGTCTTCTCTGAGTCCCAGGACCTGAAATCTGCTCCCCCTGGAGCCTGCTAGAAGAAAGCCCACATAGTATTTCCTTCTTAGGTCCTTCTCCCCGTCCCCAGGGAGGACATCACTTCAGTTTGTCACGAAGAACAGTTTAACTCCCTTTGTTACTTCCTCTCTATTCCAGGCTGGTCCAGGCCTTTTTGTTTTATATGCAAATTAAGCAGTTTTTCTAAATGAAAGCATAAAATTTTCCATGAGGTGAATTCTGCTGTCTCTGCAGGATGGAAATGCGGCTAGCCAGTTGAGGTTTTTCTTTAATAATAATATTTTCCTTCCCACTGCAGTATAAGATATATTTCTTCATCTCTTTTTGTTGTGTAAGCCCACAAATAGTTGTGTTAACATGGGATGTTGGTTATAACAAAATGCTATTGCAGCACATTGGAAAGTGGTCCTGCCCATCCAAGAAGGGCACAAAAGTACTTTTAAGAGGAGAAAGTATTGGGTTAGATTCTAATTGCATGTTATGCCCCGGGGTGATACCAAACCGTCAAGTCACAATGAAATTTTCCTCCACTCCAGCAGCACATAAATGGAAATGGCAACCTCTAAGTCATGTCAAGAATTTCTTAATTTCCCTTTACAGTTTAGGTCTGTTTCCTCCAAGTGTATATAGTCTAGAGACCACAGTATTAGCATAATCTGTGCTTGTTAAAAATGTAGGTTCCTGCCCAGTGACTCCTTTGCCCAAATGAAGCAGAATCTTCAGGGGGGACCCAGAAATGTGCATTTTAAGGCTTTGATGTGGCTTTTACAGTCAGTAAGGCTTAAAAAACCATATCCAGAGTAAAGTAGCTTCAATACATAGATGAAACCATTGAGCATTCCCATAAACATATGGTATCCTTTGCCTCCATAGTTCCCAAGAATAAAAAATAGGGGTCAAGATAAAAAGTAGCTTTACAGTAGAGAAAAGTAATACTTCCTCACCTGGGTGGTTAAGGTGACATCAGCAGTAATAAATGATGTTAATAGCATGTACTTCGACATGGTGTGACAAAAATGGCACTTTTCTTCTATTGTTTTCCCTTCAAAATCCATAATCCTATTCCAATCATGAGAAAAATTCTAGGCAAATTCCAACTGAGGGACATTCTACAAAACAGCTGACCAGTAATCCTCAAAACTGTCAAGATCATCAAAAACAAGAAATGTTTGAGAAACTGTCGCAGCCAAGAGGAGCCTAAGGAGGAATGATGACTGTGATGTAGTTTTCTGGATGGGATCCTGGATCGGAGAAAAGAATTAGATACAAACTGAAGAAATGTGAGCATAAAGAAAAGTATGGGGGCCGGCCCGGTGGCTCACTGCTACAGTGCGCCGCTTGGGAAGCGTGGCAGTGCTCCCGCCGAGGGTTCGGATCCCACATACAGACCGGTTCCCGCTCACTGGCTGAGCGAGGGGTGGGCGCAGCGCTGACGGTTGCGATCCCGTTGCCGGTCCCGGTCCGGTGCGGGCGCGACACTGAGGGTTGCGGTCCATTGCCGGACACACACACAAAAAAAAGACAAAAAAAAAAAGAAAAGAAAAGTATGGACTTCAATTAATAATAATATGTTACATTGGTTGATNTTGAGCATTCCCATAAACATATGGTATCCTTTGCCTCCATAGTTCCCAAGAATAAAAAATAGGGGTCAAGATAAAAAGTAGCTTTACAGTAGAGAAAAGTAATACTTCCTCACCTGGGTGGTTAAGGTGACATCAGCAGTAATAAATGATGTTAATAGCATGTACTTCGACATGGTGTGACAAAAATGGCACTTTTCTTCTATTGTTTTCCCTTCAAAATCCATAATCCTATTCCAATCATGAGAAAAATTCTAGGCAAATTCCAACTGAGGGACATTCTACAAAACAGCTGACCAGTAATCCTCAAAACTGTCAAGATCATCAAAAACAAGAAATGTTTGAGAAACTGTCGCAGCCAAGAGGAGCCTAAGGAGGAATGATGACTGTGATGTAGTTTTCTGGATGGGATCCTGGATCGGAGAAAAGAATTAGATACAAACTGAAGAAATGTGAGCATAAAGAAAAGTATGGGGGCCGGCCCGGTGGCTCACTGCTACAGTGCGCCGCTTGGGAAGCGTGGCAGTGCTCCCGCCGAGGGTTCGGATCCCACATACGGACCGGTTCCCGCTCACTGGCTGAGCGAGGGGTGGGCGCAGCGCTGACGGTTGCGATCCCGTTGCCGGTCCCGGTCCGGTGCGGGCGCGACACTGAGGGTTGCGGTCCATTGCCGGACACACCACACAAAAAAAAGACAAAAAAAAAAGAAAAGAAAAGTATGGACTTCAATTAATAATAATATGTTACATTGGTTGATTCACAAAAAAAAGACAAAAAAAAAAAGAAAAGAAAAGTATGGACTTCAATTAATAATAATATGTTACATTGGTTGATTAATCGTGGCACATGTACCATGTACTCATATTCATGTAAGATGTTACTAACAGGGAAAGTCAAGTGTGGGATATATGGAAACTCTATACTACCTTCACAATTTTTCTGTGAATCTAAACCTATTCTAAAATAAGTTGTTTATTTTAAAAGCTCTTAAAAATGGCACTGGACACAGAGCAAGACTGATCTGTGCTGGTGTTCTTGGCACTCTCCCTAAAAGCTGACTACCTAGTCCATCAATCAAAACTCCATTTCACAGGTTAATGTCATTAAAGTGAGAAAACTGATCAAAGGATTGACATCACGGGGTGTATAACCAGTAGGCTAAATTCTTCTACATGGTTTACATACACAAGTCCCATGTTATGTAATTCTAGAGCATTCTAGCATTGCTATAGAACACAATGTGAATATTTCTGAAATTGTTCTAACTGCTGACCTATTTACATATTACAGGTAGAAATTATCATCCCAATTAAGCCTCTAGGGTAAAATGGACAGAAGAGATATATACATTAAAGTAGGAGAAACTGGTATTCCACATTCATTCCCCAAGTGAGTCTACCAAGGATAAAATAAAGGGCTATCCCCCAATGTATCTGCTTCCTACACCACTAATCTTCTTGTCTTATGAATGAATTCTGTATTCACCTTCTCAACTGACAGTACGTTGCTACTTTCCATCAGTAGTTTTCACTGCTCTCTTTGCTCCTCACTGTTTTCTAGAAAACTCAGTCTCTTCCAACTGAGATCTCACTTCTCATCAGTCAGGTCAAATGGGAAGAGAAGAGAAAAAAGCCCTGCGGGTCTCTCTCTCCCTAACCCCTAGCCAATCTGTTGCATGTTAGCGCAAGCTCGCATTGGCCTGCTTGCAAGAACTTGTTGTTAAATTTACAAGAATCTTTAAAGTTGGTTGTTAAACTATTAGTAACCCTAAACAGCAGGATGGGAGTATTTACACCTTGAAAAGTGGCAAACACTACAAATCAGGGCTTCCCTTGGTTCCAAAGAACCAGTTCATCAGCACACCACTATGCCTGATTTCATAACTGTATCTATAGATATCGGAGCTCTGCTCTCCCTCTCTGTTCCTGTAGGGGCC
>NW_007731131.1:140729-146250 GCF_000696425.1 Galeopterus variegatus | reverse complement strand
GTATCTATAGATATCGGAGCTCTGCTCTCCCTCTCTGTTCCTGTAGGGGCCGCAGAAGACATGTTTTTTTTGGTTCTTAAGACCTACCTCCATTGCCTTGGCCAAGGTTTTTTGATCTCAGGAAACCGAGTCCTAGCCACAGTAGCTCAAATAAACAGATACAAGTTGGAATAGTAACTAAAAAGACAACAGAAAAATCTCAGATAGATCAAGGTAGGAAGGACACAGTCTGATGTGAGGGTATGTTGGAAACTCAACAGATCTCTACCATTTGGAGTCACGTGACTGGCTGATCTGTCATTCACAGGCTGAGGGAATCACTTCGTAAGGCTGCCCCTCCCTTTACAACAGTCCACGTTAGCACAAGGAAACATGAGCAGCACATCTACCTATGAGATATTGCCTTTTGGCTTCCCTACAGAGTCTGGGCAGAAATTGATTTCCTATTTTTATTTCACTTTTTGCAGTAAAATTTACAAGATATACCCCAAAAGTTGAATACTTACTGGAGTGTCAGAGAGGTAGGGAAGAATCTACCCAATTATATAGTTCTCCTTAATCAGTTAGGAAGGGCTAGTACTGGAGGGATTTCATTTTAACAATTACATAGCCCCTAGAATGTGGCATGCATTGTGGTCAGACAGTTATGATAAGGGGTATACTGAGGATCTTTGTCCTAAGAACTTTTTGTTTAATAAGATCATGCTCTAATTAGAAATAAAGGATAACAACGGCAGAATTCAATGCATGCTACGGATCAAGCATTGGGAGAAAAAAATCCAGACTAAGTTCAGAGATTATGCTGCAGATGGTTCTCATTTTCCAAGTCTCCTTGGTGTCCCCTGACTTACATTCTCATCTTTTGACTGTCCAGAGGAACCATTTCCTGCTTAAGTAGAGACAGGAAGCATCATCACTTTCAAAGACAGTAAGTGGAAGGTAGAGAGAAGTCTAGTCTCTAATTTCACTTTTAAGAAAGATGCATTTCGGGCTGGCCTGTGGCTCACTCGGGAGAGTGCGGTGCTGATAACACCAAGGCCATGGGTTCGGATCCCATACAGGGATGGCCAGTTAGCTCAATGGGTGAGCGTGGTGCTGACAACACCAAGTCAAGGGTTAAGATCCCCTTACCGGTCATCTTTTAAAAAAAAAAGAAAGAAAGAAAGATGCATTTCTGACTCTCTAATTTGAGAGTCTAAAAACTTTCACNGTGCTGACAACACCAAGTCAAGGGTTAAGATCCCCTTACCGGTCATCTTTTTAAAAAAAAAGAAAGAAAGAAAGATGCATTTCTGACTCTCTAATTTGAGAGTCTAAAAACTTTCAACAAGTCAAGGGTTAAGATCCCCTTACCGGTCATCTTTTAAAAAAAAAAGAAAGAAAGAAAGATGCATTTCTGACTCTCTAATTTGAGAGTCTAAAAACTTTCAATACAAAGATCATAACAAATGGTGGTTTGACTTTGTAGTGCTATTCATATCCAATTACCTTTCATGAACAGTAAGATTAATAGGACTCCTTGGGCTGGTGTTAGGCATTAACCTAATGCCTAACATTGTCTTTCTGGGAAAATTCAAGTACACTGTAAGTTAAACCACCAGACCCAGACTGCAACTGAGCTTTTTGGAACCCACTTAGCAGAACTAAGACTGTTGAACAGGGTGCAAGCCCAAGCACTGGCCTGCCCTTCCTCACCTGGCAAGTGCATCTGCAATTCAAGAGGATCAAGAAGTTAACTCCAAGAAGGGAATCATAAGTTATCATAGCAAATTAATTGAATGACTGCCTGGAGAATTCCCCAGTGCAGAGGACAATCTATACATATATGGATATATTTCTGTTTTTATTTTCATTCTTCAGTTGTGGGAGTAAAGGAAATTTTGGAGAACACAGCTGTGAAAATTTTAAATTTATAGTCAATCTTTTCAGTGTCTAACACTCCAAAAATAACATTCTAAGCAATTTTCACTGATGAAAACAGCTAGCGTGGAAATAAACTTTCACTGTTCAAGCTGTGGTGGTTACAAGACATTGTTGCTCTCCCTCTAGGACCCACTGAGCTCTCTTTGTGTTGAAGTTATGAATATAAGCAGCTAGCTTCTCTTAATCCCTAAATTACAGAGTTTAAGGAAAATGAAAAATAAACAGAGCAAGAAGGCAAGGCAAAGTCCGTCACTCCGTGCATTCATTCAATTGCTGTGAAGTCACAAATCTTTATTGAGCACTCACTATTTGCCAGGAATTATAGCTTGGCACTGGAGATAGACTGGTACACAAAAAAGATATGTTCCCTGTTAAAAGCCTAAAGAAGTAATAGATAACATTCATGCGGTGTTAATTGTTTAAAGGCTGTTGTAAGTACTTTCTTCTATTAAACTTGTAATTAGTCCTACCAAGCAGATACCATTATTATCCTCATTTTGGAGATGGAGGAAACTGAGGAATAGAGAATTTAAAATGGTAAACACAATCTCACTGGTAAATATATAATTTCCAAGCAATCTAAGGTGTCTGGAGAAAAGTGACAACAGTGATTCATTTCAAAAAGTAGATCCTGGGATGAGTTCCTTAAGAACAGTTCTGTGGTGGAGGGAGGATCCCAAAAATGTATTATTATGCAGGTGGCTTTAGTCCTCAAAAAATAGCAGCCAGTTAAAGACAGGGGTAGAACTGTTCTCCCAGACATACAGTGTTAAAACTGCATTTTGTACCTCATTTTGCCATTGCCTTATGATGAAATGTCAAGACAAGTCTTAGTCTTTCATCTTCCTGCTTTTTAGAAAAACATCTCCTATGAGATTGATGTTTAAATGAATGTTTCAGCCACTTTCAGATACTGTATTATAAATAATGTTCTCTGTAGGAAGAAGTTCATATATCAGAGATGCCAATCAAAATATTTGAGTTTCATCATTTAACAATAATGGATGGGTACATGTCTACCTGGTAACCCAACGGCATGCATTGGTAACATGTTTAGCAGATCAAGAGTTCTAATCTGGCGGTGGAGGAAACATTTTCCTTGTTAGAGCTAACTGATACATCTGTTTTATCAGCACTGGACTCTCATCAACCAGGCTCACTGGACCAGCTCAAATGCTAATAGTTCTGATGGCAGAGTTTACCTCTTCAAAGAAATGTACATATATCAAAACCAGGAGATTAACTTTGGTGCAAGACTCTGTTAACTAAACGAGAGTCGTCGTTTGGATTTCACCAGTTTTCCACCAGTGTTCTTTTGCTGTGCCAGGGTCCAATCCAGAATTCCAAATTGCATTTAACTGTCATATCTCCTTAGTCTCCTCCAATCTGTGACAGGTCCTTGGTCTTTCCTTGTCTTTCATGATTTTGACACTTTTGAAAAGTGTTAGTCGATTATTTTTTGTGGAATATCCCTCAATTTGAATTTGTCTGATGTTTTCTCATGATTAGAATGAGGTTGTGCATCTCGGGGAAGTACATTAGTTCCTCTTATCCCTGCAGAATACAATCCAAGACCCCCAGTGGATGTCTGAAGCTGCAGATAGCACCAAACCCTATGTATACTATGTTTTTTCCTGTACATATGCACCTATGATAAAGTTTAACTTATAAATTAGGCACAGTAAGAGATTAACAACAAGAACTAATAATAAAATAGAACAATTACAACAACATACTGTAATAAAAGTTATGTGAATGTGGTCTCTCAAAATATCTTATTGTACTCACCCTTCTTGAGATGACATGAGATGATAAGTGCCTACATGATGAGATGAAGGGAACGATGTGGACAGTGACATATAATATTGGGATACTGGTGACCTTAAACACAAGCACTGCAATAGCCCGACTGTCAGTCTGTTGACAAAGATGGCTAAGTAACAGGCCAGTGGGGTATACAGTGTGAAGATGCCGGACAGGGGATGATTCACGTCCCAGAGGGCACAGAGTGGGATGGTGCAAGAATTCATTAGGATACTCAGAATGGCATGCAATTTAAAACTTAGACTTTTTTTTATTTCTGTAAGTTTTTATTTAATATTTTCAGAACATGGTTGACTGAGGGTAACTGAAACTGGGAAAGCAAAACCTCAGATAAGGGGGGACTATTGTATACCACAGTGGTGACATGCCTTTCTCAGTGCGTCATATCACGTGGTATAGAATACTGATGTATCTTGTGGCTGGCGATGTTAACCTTGATTACTTGGTTAAGCTGGTGTCTACAAGGCCTCTCCACTGCAAAATTACTATTTTTCTCCTTCTAATTAACAAATATTTGGGAGGCAATACTTTGAGACTATGCAAATATTGATTTCTTTCTAAAGTTTCATTAATTTTAGCATTCATTGGATAGTCACAGATTTTTATTAAAATATTTCTCTAAAACCACATCACCAGAGTGTGGATGGCTCTGGCTGAGTCTGACTGAGTGGGTCACTCAGGCCTGTCTGTGACAACAATGTCCGGGGCATAGATGCTTGAGTCAGGGACTGAAGACCTGAGACACGGGACTACAGGGTCCCAGTTCTCCATGCTCACCCCAGGAGTACGTCTGATCCCCTCAAGAATATCGCTAAGGAGAATGATTTCCAGTAGGGATTTTGAGAGATGTGTGCTGTAAACCATACTGCTTCAGAGCTCGGATGATAAAATAGAGCCCTAAATGGGAAAAGAGGCACATTCATTTCCACATGGAACTCCAGAGAAAAAGTGATAACTGAAAATAAAATACAGGGAAACTTCTAAGAGGAAAGCAGTGTTTTCCCTCAGGATAGTAGTGAAGAAACACACCATGGGGACTGGGCAGCCACCTTTATTTAGTCCAGATGCTGGAAACAAGGAAGAGTGGCCTTGTTCCAGAACTGGGGGAGATTGTGCCAGGAGTCAGTGATGAGGGTGGAGTCAGTGGTGAGGGCGGAGTCAATGGTGAGGGCGGAGTCAGTGGTGAGGGTGGAGTCAGTGGTGAGGGAGGAGTCAGTGGTGAGGGAGGAGTCAGTGATGAGGGAGGAGTCAGTGATGAGGGAGGAGTCAGTGGTGAGGGCAGAGTCATTGATGAGAGTGGAGTCAGTGAAGAGGGAGGAGGCAGGAGGACTGGGCAGTGGGATGGCAGGTGAGTGGATAAGCTGTAAAATTGGGTGATTAATGTTATGTCACTTCATTTGTACCCAAAGACTGTAGTGGGGGCAAGGAGAGGCTGAGTTTATGACTATGCAGTGGTCCATTCAATTCATAACATGACCCAGGACATCATCATGGGCCTTGCAGGTCATCTCAGTTACAGCCCATTACTGATAAGTAAACTTGAAGTTTGTGTGAATTTCATCTTATTACTGGCTTTGAGTTGTAGCATGAGTTCTATTCCCACCTCCACCATAGGACAAGGTGCTTCTCAAGCTGAGTTTTCTTGGTCTTTATGCCCTGCCTCTCATTGGCAGCTGTGGTGCTGATACTCATTTTTCTAGTCCTTAAACTAATTCTGGAGCATCTTCTAAAGCTATTGCTTCTAAACCTTTTTTTTTTTTTTTTTTTTTTTTTT
>NW_007731131.1:37509-139814 GCF_000696425.1 Galeopterus variegatus | reverse complement strand
TCTCATTTTTTTTTTCCTTAAACAAATTTTGGGGCATCTTTTAAAACTTTTTCTTTTAAACCTTTTTTTTTTTTTTTTTTTTTTTTTTTTAAAAGATGACCGGTAAGGGGATCTTAACCCTTGACTTGGTGTTGTCAGCACCACGCTCAGCCAGTGAGCGAACCGGCCATCCCTATGTGGGATCTGAACCCGGGGCCTTGGTGTTATTAGCACCGCACTCTACCGAGTGAGCCACGGGCCGGCCCTTCTAAACCTTTTTGAATGCCATTCAGTGCAAATGATGCTAGAATGACCATAGACTCTGAGACAACATAATCCAACAAGGTCATGAAGAGACATCCAGTACCCAATTAGATGTCATTTTAGTATCTACGAGGAGCTGTGACCTTATGAGAAAAGGAAATTATGAAGAAGATGCAGAATGCCCCCAGGTTCAAAGTGTTTTGGACCAAAATGGAAACATATTTAAATATATGAGACACCAAAAAATGTTAAACCTCATCAAGTGAAGTTCTGTCCTGAATGGAGCTGGCAATATTTCTTTAGTAGATAAAAGAAAGAAGTAGTGATACAGGCAAGCCCAGGGAAATGACAATCTGCTTTTCTAACTTTAAAAGCTGTGACATAGTGACTATGAAAAAGCTCAACTTAGCAGTTGGGATTGGAAAAGAATCCAGTCAGTATTCTGACCAATATTTCTACTCATTATGCAACCTCAGCCAGTTTTCTAGAAAATTTTAGAATTAAGACTAGAAATATTTAAGAGAATCAAAACCACGGTACTGATATTTTTTGTATTGTGCTTTAAAAATACATATAGTATTTGGTATTTACAAACTTGGCATGCTTAACAGAATTTGGCATGTTGCAGAAACACTTTCATCTTAAAACATATTATTGAATAATTGACCTGAAATCATAATTTTAATTGAAAAGTATGAGGAAAATCTTACCAAACTTATAATGTTGAAGTTGAAAGAGAATTTAAGATACACCACATTAATATTTTATTTATTAGAGTTATAAGAATTTAAGTACCTTGGAAAGTTTGTCAGATAATTGAAGTATTTATAAAGGTAATCAAATTCCTTTAAACAACTTAAACTGCAATTTAAGTTGTTTAAAGGAATTTCAGTTTGTAAATGAAACCAAGAATCAAGTCCCCTTATATTTAGTTTCTAGGGCTGCTGTTACAAATGATCACAAACTGAGTAGCTTAACAACAGAAATTTATTATTTTTCCCCCCATTTCTGGAGACCAAAATTCAAAAGAAAGGTGTCAATGTTAGAGTGAACAGGACTGAAGCCATGCTCGGATCTAAAACCACCTGGGCTTTCGGAAAATTTTAAAAGACAGTTTTTTCTTAGCGTGCATTTCTCTGAGTTCCCTCTTTCCCATGGTTACTTGATATTTTGAACATTGGTTAGGAGGCAGGATGACATTATTTACATTAAGTGCAGAGCTGTTTTTCAGAACCTGAAAAATCAAGAAAGAAAGACATCAATAAAGCTATGCTGATTACACCCTGAAGCAAATCAAAATCCTGCAGGACCCAAGATAATGTCAAGGATGAGAACAGAAGCCAGATGGAGGCTTGGTGAGATTTTGCACCTGGCTCTGCACACAGAGCCCTGACAGGTCATGTCCCCCTCCCTCCTGCTTTTTACTTCCTTTAACCTCCTCCTTAAAAATCCTTTAGTGAATCTGAGCCTGGGAGGTGCGTTAGCCTACTATTCCCTTCAGGTATTGGTCCTGAGTAAAGCTGCCTTCCCTTTTCACCAGCGTCTGATTTTGAGTTGTTTTTTCCTGTTTGGCAGGCAGCCAGACTTGGGTTTGGTAACATCAACATGGTCACGCTCCCTCCAAAGATTCTAGAGAAAAAATCCTTCCTTGACTCTTCCAGCTTCTGGTGGCTCCTAGTTTTACTTGGCTTGTGGCAGTATAACTCTGTCTTTACATGGCCCTCTTCTCTGTGTGTCTGTGTTCTTTTCTGTGCATGATAAAGGCACTCTCATTGGATTTATGGCCCATCCCAATCCAGTAAGATTTCATCTCAAACCTTACCTAAATTACATCTACAAAGACCCTATTTACAAATAAGTTCACATTATGAGGCTCTGGGTGAACGTGAGTTTTGGGGGACACTCTGTTCCACCCACTACACCCCCTTATGAGTGCTTGTTAAAATTTGCTAGACTCATAAGTAAAAGTCTGTGATCTGAAGATTACTAAGAAGTATAGCTTTGAAAGTGTTCCTTTAACAAACTTAATTTGAAAACCAAGGTAAGCTCTGAATAATCTATTCTGCATGCAAGTCATTCTCAAGGTCACCAAACAACTTACATTAACACAAAAGAATCCTTTTAATAAAAAGGCTCTGGCAAGGTGGCTTTCTTTATTCTTATTCTGCTCTAATATTTCTTTTTGAAGAGAGCAGAGCAGAGTTTCTGTCTGACATTCATCTAAACTGACTAAGGAGTCCTGGGCAAAATGAACACCTGTCATGATAAAGCCATTTAAGAACAGGATTCTGTATCAAAGGCCAGAAAAATACCCAAAACGCTGAGATGAAACAGCACTGAAGAACGCAGCTGCAAAGATACAGTTTCATGAGGAGCCAAAAATATTCTTTAGCCGATTAAAGAAAAGTAGACCATAAAAAAAAAAAAAATAATTTATCAGTTTTTGCTATTTTTAAAGTCTTCAGAAAGTGGAATTATGAAACATAAATGATTTCCAGATAAAAAACATCTTGGATAAGTCCAGGATATCTTCCAAAAGTCAGATGATCCTGACTAGAGATGAACTCCTTCCGAGCTCTTCAATAATGGCTTTTACTTCACTGCCAGCCTGCTGAGGGTTCAGGACTGGGCTGCAGGTCTGAGGCCTGCCCACTGAGAACATTCCAGAATTCCATTACTTCCTAGAGACAACCTGCACTAAGATCCTGGAAGAAATGGTGTACAATATGTCTGCCTCCAGGTGCTGGTCTGCAACAGAACCAGCTAGGTAATGAAGAAGCTTCTGCCAGAGAGGGAGATTAGACACGATCCAGAAGCTCTGCTCAGCTTGGCTTTACAAAGGCCAGACAACAAAGGCAGTCACAGCAATAATTCCTGGAGGTTGATTTCCCGAGAGAAGTCTACATAAAATAGTATCAAGCTCAAGAAGCAGGCTTCTTTTTTTTAACATTCATGTATGGTGGCTTTTCAAATGTGTACCTTTTCCAGCTAATTGTGGCACCTCTCTAGTGATATTGTTCCAGTATATACACTTGGCCCCTGCTGAGGCTCCCTAAAATTTGGTATCGAACTCATACATCCAACTGCCTGACCCCAGACAAAAGCAAATCACTCAAAAGCCAAATGTTGGTGAAAATGGAAGTCAGCTTTTATTCAGGAACACCGGCGACCTGAGCGGAGGTGTTAGGCTAACCCATCTCTCCCATAAACATGAAGGAGGACGGCCAGGCTAAAGCCATCTCAAAGCCTCGGGTTTACTGAGGGGTTTTTAAAGAGAGGGATGAGGGAAGGGAATGTGGGAGGTGAAAAGCGGACAAGAAAGAGACGTGAGCTGTGAGGGGTCCAGGTTTGTGAATCAGGTACAAGGTCTCGCCAAAGCCTTGTCTGGTTTCTGTTGTCATCTTCACTGTTATCTCAGGGCCCTGCAAGATTTTGATTTGCTCCATAGTAGAATCAACTTTTCTGTCAAGTATTTTGCATAGTTTCACTTCACAAAGCTCTGGTTGACTTGGCTGGTGCTCAAAGTCAGCTTCCAGTCATTTGGCCATGATCACTTCTTAAAACTCTACAAGTCTCAAAGAAATAACTCTTAGCTTTGCAAAGTACTAATAGCGTCTCAGCCTTGTTTTCCTATTTAGCAAGCAAGATAAGAAAGTCAGGGGTTGGGAAGAAAGAGTGGAGAGAAAAAAACAACTGTCCTTTTAAAATCCCCTCACCTCTCTGCAGCCCAGACAGTTTTTAGGTCCCAACATGGCTTCTTCAGTCGTGTTTGCTCCAACAACTTCCCCACTGTCAATAGTTCCTTCCAGTTCTATGGAGTGGGCCGCGGACTCATCTTCCTGCTTGTTCAGGGTGTAGTAGGGGTAAATGTGGAATGGAACTATTTGACATGATGGAGGACATAGCTTTTGGTACACAGCTGGAGTGATGGAGGGACCAAGGGCATTTGTTATCTATTGTCTTAACAGTTGATTGGCAACGGGTAGGTTATTCAGAGTTAGCAAGCTATACATTAATTGGTACATCAAGAATTTTAAGAACTTACATGAATCCTTTGTTTAGGAACAGGATGTCTCATCCAAGTCATGACCCCTCTCTAAAAGACTGTGAATAACTTTAGAGAACTGCTTCTGTAGCCAAGACACTATTTCCCCCTTTTTGACCAAAACATTTCTCGTGAAAGCATTGGTGATCAATTTCCTGATTGAAAAGGTTTTACTTTTCTTTATACAGATCCCTCAGTGCTGGGAAGCCTCATTCTCAGGTAGACTGATCCCTCAGTGCTGGGAAGCTTATTCCCAGGTCCCCATCTCCTAAGTTGGGGGGAAGGATAAAACAGCAGTTAGGCCAAATTAGGGCTACCTGAAGTGGGGTTAGAAACTTAAAAGAGACATGCTAGTTTATAACCAATCTTTCCAGTTGTCTTCTGTTGTAAACAGTAATTTCTTACCGAACTTATGTAAATAACCATATTGCCATAAAAATCAGAAGGATACTCAGAAACAGTTTTCAAATTTTAGGGCTGTCAAATAGGGAGAAAAGAAATGCATCCATCTTTGTTCATAAAAGTATAGTTTACCAAATTGCTGTGAGTTATAGGGAACTTAAGAAAGTTTCCTTAAATATGGAAAACAAAACATTTAAGTAAAGAACCAAGAATAAAAGTTACAAAACATTACTTTTACCAGTTATTTAACTTCACATAATTAATTTTTGCTTTGCTTGATTTTAATTAGTAATTTTATTGAGAATCCGATCAATACTTCATGGAAACCTTGTTCCAACACAGGGGAAATTTAGTTCTGTTTCAGTGTCTTTTCAGTATTAAAGTTCAATCTTTAGAAAGACTTAGCTAATTCCCTTTTAATTATAGCTAACTGTCTTAGTCTGCTTCTGTTGCTTATAAAAAAATACCTGCAACTGGATAATTCATAAGAAAATGAAATTTATTGCTTACATTTTCAGAGGCTGGGAAAGTCCAAAGTCCAGGGAACACATCTGGTGAGGGTTTTCTTTTACAGCAATGCAGGGGTCTCACATGTGGTGGAACAGAGAGAGACTAACTTCTCATGTGCTCTTCTTTTAAAGGCCTCAGAACCATGCCCTGACCACCATTATTAATCCATTCACTATGGCATGGTCCTACAATCTAATCACCTCTTCAAGGCCCCACCTTTCTATTATCGTAATGGGATTTCTCACCCTCAACAGAGTGAGGATTTAAGCTTCAATGGGGGGTGAGGGAGGCATCCAGTCTACAGCATTCTGCCCCGACCCACCAAAACTCATGTCCTTTTCACATACAAATATATTCATTTCATCCCCAATGTTTTAACTTGTTTTAACTCAAAAGTCCAAAGTCTCAAAGTCCCATCTAAGAATTCAAAATAAGTTATCTACTTCCAAGATACAATGGTGGGACAAACATAGGGTGCATATTCCCATTGAAAAGAGAGAAATAGGCCAAAAGTGTTACTGGTCCTAAGCAAGTCTGAAACCCAGCAGGGCAGGCATTAAATGTCAAAGCTGGTGAATCATGTACCTTGACTCCATGTTCAAAGTCCTGTGCACACTGGTTCAGGGGTTGGGGCCTCAAGTCCTCAGGCAGCTCCGCTTCTATGATTTTCCTGGTCTCAGTTGATGCTTTAGCTCCTGCAGGCTGGCCTTCCACTCTGGTATCTCCACAAGTCTGGGGTCTCCATGGCAGTCCTGCTGTCACGGCTCCACTAGGCATGGCACTGTTGGGGTTTCTCTACCGCAATTCTGACCCATGTTTCCACTGGCATTGCCCTAGTGAAGGCTGTCTTTGGTGACTCCACCCCTGTAAAAGACCTCTTTCTGGGTGCCCAGGCTTTTCCATACATCATTTGAAATCTGGGTGGATATCCCAAGCCTTCAGAGCTCTGGCATTCTGTGAGCCTGCAGATCTAATACCACATGGACGCTGCCAAGTCTTCCAGCTTGTATTTTCCAAAGCTGTGTGTACAGCACACCTGGGGCCAATTTAGCCATGGCTGGAGCAGCCAAAGTAGCTGGGATGCTGGTGCTGGAAGCAGCTTTCCAAGGTGGCCCTAGAGGGTGAGCCCATGGAGGGCACCTCAGGCTTGTTCCCCAGGACCATTCTGTCTCCCTAGGCCTTTGGGCCTGAAAGGAAAGGGTTGGCCCCTGAGGCTTCTGCAATGCCTTCAGAGCCTTTCCCCCCTTCTCTTGATAATCCCTTTCTTTTGTACTAATCATCTTGGTACCATTGAATTTTTCTTCTGAAAATGCTCTCTGCTTCTCTACCACATGGTCAGGCTGCAAATTTTCCAAATCTTTACACTCTGCTTCCCTTTTAAATTCTGGCTTTCTGTTGTGCCTTTGCCACCATAATTCAGCGTGGGCTGTTGGAAATAGCCATGCAGCTTTCTTAATGCTTCGCTGCTTAGAAATTTCTTCCACCAAATACTCTGGTTCACAACTCTTAAGTTCTAACTTCCACAGAGTCCTCAGGCATGGACACAATGTAGCCAAGTTCCTTGCCAGTTCATATTGAGTGATCTTTGCTCCAATTTCCAAATAACTTCTCATTTACGTTTGCGACCTCCTTAGAATGTTCTTTACTGTCCATATTTCTATCAGCATTCTGCTTGCCACCACTTAACATGTGTCTAAGACATTCCAAACTTTCCCTTGTCTTTTTGTCTTCTTCTGAGTCCTCCAAACTCCTCCAACCTTTGCCTAACACCCGGTTCCAAAACTGCTTCCACATTTTCAAGTATTTGTTATAAGCAACATGCCACTTCTCTGGTACTAATTTTCTGTATTAATCCATTTCTGTTGCTTATAACAAAATACCTGGAACTGGGTGATTTATGAGAAGAACTATATTTATTGCTTATGGTTTTGGAGGCTTGGAAGTCCAAAGTCCAAGGAACACATCTGGTGGTGGCAACATTGACACAGGGGTCTCATGTTGCAAGATGGGAGAAGCAGAGAGAATGAAGAGAGATTAACTTCTCATGTGCTCTAGTTTTAAAGCCCTCAGAACCATGGCCCAACCACCATTTTTAATCCATTCTCTAAGCTATGGTCCTACAATCTAATCACCTCTTCAAGGCTCCACCTTTCAATTACCATAATAGGATTTCCCACGCTCAACAGTTACAGTGGGGATTAAGCTTCAGTGAGGTTGCGGGGGGAGGGGCATCCAGTCTACAGCACTACCTTCCTGCAGAGCTGGGCATTGGTGCCTGGAACCGTGTTTTCCTAATCAGTGATGTGCATTGGGGGTGAAGAACGCTAACCTTTAACCTAGAAATTCTGCAGCTGAGAATCTCCCCCTAAGAGGTTAATTGATACTGCAGACAAAGATTACTTACCAAAAAATTGTTGTTCCAGCATTGTTTATAATAAGCCTGGCTTCACAGGATAATTAACTTTTTTTTTTTTTTACAGCTGACAGGATCCGAACTCTTGATCTAATTAACCATTTTTGAATGAAAACCTCTACTTCTTTCCTAGCTTTATCTAAGAGATATCTAGAACTCTGCCTCTAGCAAATAGACATTATACGTTTTTATAGCATGTTTAAGAAAATTACACAGGACATGTCAAATATTAATCACACACTATCACTAAGAAAATTTTAGCAAATGTCAAAGAATGAATATGATAGAATGTATTCTCATTATAATTCAATTAATGAGAAATCAACAATAAAATCCGTTTTTAATATATCTATATAGCTGTAAACTTAAAAACTTACTCCAAAAGAATTCCCACAAGATGATTTTAAAATACTTAGAACTGAATGATAATTAAAGCATGATATATATCAAAACTTCTGGAATTCAAATATCAACATTTAGAAGTAAATTTAATACCTTAAAGGTAGTTTATTTTGGAAATCTTCTTATCTTTACTAATTTTTGGTCTAATTTATTAGATTCTGATACAGATATATTGAAATCTTTTTGGTTTCTGTCCATCAGTCCTGGTAATTCTATCTCAGCTCGCTTTATACAGTTCTGGGTGTTTTGGTTTTTTTTTTTTTTTTTTTTTTTTTTTTTAAAGATCACCGGTAAGGGGATCTTAACCCTTGATTTGGTGTTGTCAGCACCACGCTCACCCAGTGAGCCATGGGCCAGCTCTCAGTTCTGGGTTTTGTTATGGCTATATTCAGGTTCATAATTATTATATTTTCTCAGTGAATTGTTCCTTCAATTACTATGGATTGATCTTTATCTTGATTATTTTTTGTCTTATATGATTTTATATGGTATTAACATTGCTATACCTCTTTCTTTTGGTTGATATTCAAATGGTATCTTTTCCTTTTAAAATAATTTTTTACTCTGAAATAACTATATATTCACAGAAACTTGCAACAATAATTAAAAACATACAGAAGATCCTGTGTGCCCTTCCCCAGGTTCCCACAGTGTTTACATTTTGCATAACTATACATTTGGAAATTCCTAACATATGCCTCTTGTAAGCAAAATACACCTAGATTTTGTTTCATTATTCAATCTGATCATTGCAGTCTTTTTATCTTTTTTTTTTTTTCAAAAGATGACTGGTAAGGGGATCTTAACCCTTGACTTGGTGTTGTCAGCACCATGCTCAGCCAGCGAGCTAACCGGCCATCCCTATATGAGATCCGAACCCTGGGCCTTGGTGTTATCAGCACCGCACTCTCCCGAGTGAGCCACGGGCCGGCCCGGCCGGCCCCCATTGCAGTCTTTTTAAAAGGTTTGTTTAATCTGTCTCCATTTAGAGTATTTATATAGCTGAAATCAGTTATGTTTTCTTATTTTCTTTATTTCTTTGCTTTTTTCTCCTTTTCGCAATCCTTTTTATTTGCTTCCTTATTTCTTCTTTTCTGTCCTTTCATTTTCTTGTTGCTTAGAGGTATAATTTTATATTTACAGTCAGTATTGCTCTCACCAGAATATTTTGTCTATTTCTATATTTATGGTATATTTTGTATCTCAATGCTTTTTCTCTGGGTTCAATTTTCTTCCTACTATGTTCTTCCTTTAATCATTTTTGCTGATGTTGTTTTTAATTGAGAAGATGTGTTCAGATAACTCTTAGTCTTAGTATATCCCTCATTCTCTCAGTATAAAACTCTAGGCAGATAATTTTCTGTCTTTAGGACATTTAAGATACTATTCCATTTTCTCTATGCATCTATCTCTGCTGGTAATAACTTTTCAGTCATTAACATGTGTTAATCTGTCTTTCTCCCTGATAACTTTTAAATTTTCTCAAGAGAATTTTACTATAATATACCTCATTTGCGTTTATTTTTATTCATCTTCCTTGGTATCTAGACCACCCTTCTACTTAAAAAATGTATGTTTGAGGGCCGGCCCCATGGCTCACTCGGGAGAGTGCGGCACTGGGAGCGCAGCGACGCTCCCGCCATGGGTTCGGATCCTACATAGGGATGGTCGGTGCGCTCACTGGCTGAGCGCGGTGCAGGCGACACCACACCAAGGGTTGCGATCCCCTTACCGGTCACGATAAAGACAAAAAAAAAAAAAAAAATGTATGTTTGAATTCAATTCTGGGAAAGTCTTGGCTAATCTTTCATTAAATGTCATTTCTCCACCCTCTATTCCCTCCATTTTTTTTCCCTGGACCTTCTTTTGGGGATACCAATTTAACCACTATTTCTGGGTAAATATTTCCATTAACTAATTTTTTCCTTCTATTATGTCTAATATAGTTTATCATTTCTAAGGCACATTTTCTGACTATTTTTTTCCTTTCTAATATTTCTAACTAGTTATTTTTTATATTCACCCATGCTTGGTTCATTTATGCCTATTTCATTTTAATATTTTTTCTCTCCCTTTTACTTCTTTTTGAGAGGATGTTTTTCTTAATTTTCTCTTTAAGTATTTTTTTTTTTTCTTAAAAGATGACCAGTAAGGGGATCCTAACCCTTGACTTGGTGTTGTCAGCACCACGCTCAGCCAGTGAGCGAACCGGCCATCCCTATATGGGATCCGAACCCGGGGCCTTGTTGATATCAGCACCGCACTCTCCCGAGTGAGCCACGGGCCGGCCCTCTTTAAGTATCTTAAAATATTTATTTTTCAGTATTTCAGATTGTCCTGTTATTATCTGAGCTACATTTTCTTGGTAATTTTGGCCAGTTTTTTTTTTTTTTTTCCCCTGACATTGTATTTTATTAAGCATTCTGAATATTTGGTTTACGGGCTCTTCAGAGGTTGTTTTGTTTTTGTCGTGACTCACTCGGTGTATTCACCCCACCCTTCCAGTGGCCTGGCCTTTGCTTCCATTCATTCCCAGGGGCCCCAGTACTGAACAGTCATTGCCCTGTGCAGTTCAGTCATGAACCACTGGGGGGCAGGTTGCATGCAGTTCCTTCTTAAGAGTCTGTGTCCTTCTTTAGGTCCGCAGTGTCGCAGAAACCCTAGGGTCAAGCAGCGTCAGCTGCAGAAATTCCGAATTATATTTAAGAGGCAGAGGAACCAGAGAGCCTTTGTTTCGACGGTGAGCTAACTCTAGCCCCACCAACGCCAAACTCCCAGTTCTCTCTGCCCAGTTCCAGAGCCACAGTGCTAAGTCCTCACGTCACTCACCTCTCTCCGTTCAGTTGCCGATTCCTAGTCAACATAGGTCCTTATTTTGCTTGAGTATAACTATGGCCTTTCATTTTCCCATTTTTTATTTTATCTACCACTCCTGTATGATTGGAACAAAAGGAATATCCCCCAAAAGTGAAGTTAGTGTCTGCTTGAATGGAGATTCTGTATTAATTCGGGATCAAACGATGTAAAAGGAAAAATATGGTTTTAAATGGTTGGAATATTTTACTGTAGTTTTTCAAAAGTGCTGATATGTGCAGGAGATGGTAACTCTATCCTCTGACAAATAAGAGTTTGTTACAACCCTATGGTCAGTGGCTGATAGGTGGTATTTTAAAAGATTCTACATAGAAACAGTGCGCCAAGTGTTTTAAATGTCTTGTGATGTGTGTGTGTGTGTGTGTGTGTGTGTGTGTGTGTGTGTGTGTGTGTGTGTGTGAAAACTGGGACTTATTCCAAATTTATGTCCAAACTTATGGTCTTTTCACTTTCTCAAGAATGGCAACAACTGGGGAAAGTTAAAACCTCAAAGGGCAAATATTTTGCCAAACTAGTACAGAAAGCACCAGAAAAAAAGAGTATCAGAAGTCAAAGAGCAATTTTATCTTTCCTAGTTCCATTCCCTACTGGATGGATGACCTTATTCCTTGGGGGTTGCTAGAAGAATGGAAGGAAATGTTATTTCTTATAGCAATTGGTTATGGGGAGAAGAAAAATCTATGCCACAGAGAGCAATTTTTTTTCTAAAAACATATTTTTGAGGTTTAGTTTTATGCTGTTTTTAAATCTTTCTGGGTATGATGCCTCTAACATTTTCTTCAACAAAATTCACTCCAAGGGGGAAGCTTTTCTTGAAGTGTGTACTTCTTACATTAAACCTGATGGAATGTTAAGATTCTGAATTTTAAAGCATTTATACAGTTGAAATGCCTTGTGTATTACTCAAAGCCTTACATTTGAGGGATTTTCAGGCTGGAGTTTATTGTATAGATTTCTAGTTTTTTAGCATTATTAGCAATGGGGATGGTGTGTGCATTTAATCTGTATTAGATGAATTACTACTAAAATAATAGGAATGGTGAATAAAATCACTGTGAGTCCCAACTTTCAAAATGTTGGTATTATCTTAAATTCTCACTTTCCTGCAGTTGAGTTTAAGAGTTTTATTTCTTTTATGAGCAATAAACTGTATGTTTCTAAATGTTGCCAATTAGAAAGAGCTTTGGGTGCTTTTTCAAAGCAAGGTTTGGGGGTGTTGTGTGCATACTGGGAGTCTAAATATAGAACACGAATGCATGCTTGCACAACACAAACAATGACTGAGAGGAGCTCCCTAAATGAACACCCTAGCCGCATTCCCATGCCACAGCCTTTATAGATGTTATTCAATGTCTCTCTTTTTAGCTACAGAATTGCTAATTGTGCAAAGAATGCTACTATAGAGTTGCTTGTTTTGCATAAAGAGAGCCCATAAGCCTTGTATACTGAAAACCAAAATATAGCAACACTGGGAAGGAATTGTGAGGCGGGGAGCACTGGCTTTGCAGACAGGTAGATCTAGATTGGACTCAGTCGTCGCCAC
Organism: Galeopterus variegatus; assembly: GCF_000696425.1. NCBI lineage: Eukaryota > Metazoa > Chordata > Mammalia > Dermoptera > Cynocephalidae > Galeopterus > Galeopterus variegatus. The sequence continues at coordinate 127,382 of NW_007731131.1, read as the reverse complement.
TGATTCGCAGTGTAAATAAACTTGGGGACTTTGCAAACTTCTTTCCATTTTCCTCACCTGTAATGTGAAGATGATCTCCAGCCTGAAGACTTGTGTGATGTCAGTGCTCTTTGACCAATGACACATCCAGAAACTAGGATTGGGATGCTATTAGAATAAGAAAATATGATGTTGTATAAATAGGAAAATAATGTTTCAAAGCAAGTTGCCTGCAATGTAAACTTGATATCCGAAGAATTGTGGCTATTATCTTCCTAAGAAAAGTCTTCTTGACTGATGTAACTTAGCTTTAGCTGGTGGATACCAGCCATGAAATTTTGTTTCAGTGAACAATGAACTCTTCCATTGTTTCCCACTTCTCAAGAACCCCTAGATGAAACCTATTAAAACTCCTACAGATTATTAATTCCCTATTCAAATGCTCTCTGACTTGGCACCAGAGGAAGGGCACTTATCCCAACATTCATTAGACAGAAGATTAAGAAACAGACAATATGTCAATAAATTGTAAGAGTGCGAGGAGCTCCAGCAAGGCATCCTTTGAAGAGCTTTGGAAATGAACTTCAAATTTTAAGTGGCATCTGGAGAGCAACTTCTAATGCAGCCACTCTGAAACTTTGCATTAAAAATCTCTGAAAACACTAACAATGCCAAAAGTTCATGATACACTGAAAACCTAGACTGACATTACAACCTGAATCTCAAAAATATACCACAAATTTGAGAGAGATGAAGCTGAAATAGAAAAGCTAATCGGTGGTCTGCCCTCTGCCGACCGCTTGTGGCACTTCCCGGATTCACCTCCAAAGCTACTTGCTCTCAACCCTTAGCCAGTATCCCAGGACATGGAACAGGAGAGTTAAGTCCTGTTCCCAGTTAGGAAACTGGCTTTTGTCTCTCACATCTATACCCAATCCATTTCCCACTCTAAGTCTGAGAAATAGTTAAAATGATGATGATCATCATCATCACAACAGCCCACGAGTCAGTAACTATTATCATCTGTTTTACTGAGGAGGAAGCCCAGCCCTGGTCAATTTGCCTCCAAATTTATGAGAATGAAATGAGCTTTCTATCTGTTTAAGGCCCTGTTATTTGGGGTATTCCTGTTCCTAGAAGCCTAAACTAGATGATATAGCAATAAAATACCCTATCTTTTCCAAAGCCGACCTCATGCAATCCATGTACCACTTATCTTTCTTCCAAAATTACTTAAAAAAAAAAAAAAAAAGCTAGCTCTTGTCAATCTGTCAATCAAAGCCATTTTTCCATAGCTGGTCATGCTTAAATTTCGCCTTTTAGTGCTATTTCCAGAGGTACCTTTCTATCTTTTCTCTGTGCCTTTGCTTTTGTATTCCTATTACACATGATCTTTTAAAAGCTATCCATTTACTTATATCCTACCCCATTTGGAAATGGATGAGAGGTGACTGCTTAAAAATCTTAGACAATTTCATATTCAAGGAACCCAAAACATGCCTTGCCTGCATTTTGGTCATGTCTGAGCCATCCCCAAAATATGGGTGTTAGTGTTATTCTCAAAACTTTTTTAAAAAAGCAGTTACTGCCAGCTTGCTTAGTAACGAGTTCACCCTCTTAAACCAGATGCGAAGAGTTCAGAGAGTTTCATATGCTTTATGTCCAGTTTCTCCTACTATGAATGTCTTTTTTGTTTTGACGGCTAGCCCATACAGGGATCCGAATTACTATGAACATCTTACATAAGCATGGTACATTTGTTACAATTACCGAACCACTAATGATAAAATATTATTAACTGAAGTTCAGCTTTCGATTTTGTTCCTCTATTGATTTCTTGTTATCAATTTCAGTGATTGCTGTTCTAATATTTATTTTTTTACCTGCTTGCCTCAGCCTTAAGTCTTTCCCTAGTTTCCTAAGGTCGAAGCTTAGATTATTGATTTTAGATAGTTCTTTTGTTCTAATATATGCATTTAATGCTATATGTTTCTCTCTAAGCACTGCTTTTACTAAAACCCACAAAATTTGGTAAGTTGTATTTTTCATTTTTATTTATTTCAAAATATTTTTAATATGTCTTTTTTTTTTTAAAGATGACCAGTAAGGGGATCTTAACCCTTGACTTGGTGTTGTCAGCACCACGCTCTCTGAAGTGAGCTCACCAGGCATCCCTATATAGGGATCCAAACCTGTGGCCTTGGTGTTGTCAGCACCACATTCTCCCGAGTGAGCCATGGGCCGGCCCTTACTGTAATTCTTATTGTTGTTCTATATAGGTAAAGATCCTCCCCCTGCCAATTTTTGGGTTTTTAAAATTAGGCTTCTTTGAGAATTTTCTTTTTGTCTTTGGTTTTCTAAGGTTTGGATATGATAAACCTATGTGCAGATTTTTTGATATTTATCCATCTGGTGTTCCTTAAGCTTCCTGGATCTGTGGTTTTGTGTCTGTCATTAATTTTGGGAAGTTCTCAGCTATAATTACTTCAAATATTTCTCCTCATTCATTCTCTTTCTTTCCTTCTGGTATTACAATTATGTGTATACTATACCTTTTGAAATTGGTCTACAGTTGTTGGGTGTTCCATTTTATTCATTATTTTCTTCGTATTTCAGTTTGGGAATTTTCTATTGACAATCTTCAAGCTCACTGATTCTTTTCTCAACTGTGTTCAGTCTCCTGATAAGCTCATCAAAGGTGTTCTGCATTTCTGTTACAGTGTTTTAGATTTCCAGCATTTACTTTTGATCCTTTCTTAGAGTTTCCATCTCTCTGCTTACATTACCCATCTGTTATTGCAAGTTGTCTACTTTTTCCACTAAATCTCTTAACATATTAATCACAGTTATTTAAAATTCCCTGATAATCCCCAAATTTGTGTCATATCTGAGTCTGGTTCTGATGCTTGCATTGTCTTTTAGGCTTTGCTTTTTTGTGTTTTTTTTCTCTCTCTCTCCCTCATATCAAAAACACTGTGACAGCAATCTGCCATTGTTATATTGGAGCGAGCCGTGCTGGTGTGCTGGGAAGGTGTGGGGGAAGTGTGTAGCACTGTCTAATCTTATGACTAAATCCCAGTATGCTAGTGGGCCTGTGTCCCTGAGCTGTGACCTTCACAGTGTTTCTTATCTAACCCCTTTGTAGGGAAAGTGAAGATAAATGGTCAGGATTCCTCCGATGTCCAGAATCTTATCAAGCATTTGATGTAAATATGCACTTGTGCCCAGGTGTTCCTTGGTTATTGTCTAACATAATTGCGCATGTGCACCCATGTGTTGCTGGGTTTTTAGCCTTGCACCTAGGTGTCCTGGGTGTAGGGAAAATACAGGCAAATGGTCAGGGCCCCTCAGGTGTTCAGAATCTTGCCAAGCATTTGATGTAAATATGGACGTGTGCCCAGGTGCTCCTTGGTTATTGTCTGATGTAGATGAATGTGGGCACCCATGTGTCCTGGATTATCAGACTTAAATATAAAGGATGAGTGGCTCTGATCCACTGCAGCCCCCACCCCCAGGATGCTCCTGGGGGGCGGGGGGTCACGGGGAGGCTGCTACTGCTGCTGGAGGCTGCTGCTGCAAGCTGTTCCTGCCAGTGTCCCCACCAGTGTCCCCAGGATGCCGAGAGGCCACCGCCACTGCTGCTTCTGTTGCTACTGCTGCTACTGCTGAGGACTGAGCTCGTGTCATCTGCCAATGGCTCCCAGGATCTTTCCCAATTACCTAGCATGGACCTGCATGTGAGGGGTCTGGTGACCCAGCCAGGCATGTGAGGGGTCTGTGACCCAGTCTGTACGATGGGTTTGAAGGGTCTGTGGGCCCTAACCCCTAGCCCTGAAAATACAAATGAAAAACTTGGTGTAACTAAAGTAATGAAACATTTTGGCTTTAGTTATGCATTGTCTAGCTCTACAATTGGCTACATTGGCAGGAGTCCGACAATAACTCCAACCAGACAATTGGCATAGCTATTGCTGTAACCGTACACTGGGTTATCGGGCTTAAGTATAAAGGATGAATTGCTCTGATCCATTGGGCCCCCCACCCCTGAGATGCTCCTGGGGGTGCCACAGGGAGGCTGCTACTGCTGCTGGAGGCTGTTGCTGCAAGCTGTTGCTGCCAGGGCCCCTGGGACCCTCTGGGAGGCCGCCGCTGCTGCGGAAGCTGAGGACTGAGCTCATGTTGTCTGCCAGTGGCTCCCGGGATCTTTCCCAATTACCTAGTTTGTGGACCTGTGTGTGAGGGGTTTGGTGACCCAGCCAGGCATACAAGGGGTCTGGTGATCCAGCGTGGCATGTGACGGGTCTGTGACCCAGTCTGTACAATGGGTTTGAAGGGTCTGTGGGCCCGAGCTTTAGCCCTAGCAATACAATCGGCTATGTCAGCAGGATTCTGACAATTGCATAGCCAGACACCCTTCTTAAGAGGAAAGGCTAGAGGCTGAAGTAGGAGAAATGCCCTTCCCCATTTGAGATAAGACTCTGGTAAAGTCTTTTCCCCTGGGGAGTTCTCCCTTGTTCTGGAGAATGCTTTGGGCATGTTTTGCAATGGTCACTCTTTCTCTCCCTGTGCCAGAGCCAGGAGGGGATTTTTTCTGGTTCTTCATCATAAGAACCAGATAAAATTCCTGGAGGTGAAACCTATGAAAGTGTGTGAGTCCCCCTTACACTGGGCCCAGGAGTTTTTAACTCTAAAGCTAGTCCAGATGCAGCCTTCAGCAATTCATCAAAATTGCCAGATAATTGTTTCTACAGGGTTATAGCTCTACCAGCTTCTTCTGTTCAAGAAGAGCAGATATTGGCTGTGACTCTCTTGGACGTGCGTGCCTCTCCAGATTTCGGGTTGAACTTTACCCTGTAACCTCAATTATCTGATGGGTCCAAGGAAAGTCATCAATTTTTAGCTTTCCAACTTTGCTTGTTGAAAAGACAGAAGTGACAACGTCCAATCTCTTTACATGTTGGAGCTGAAATCAGATGTTTCCCTGATATTTAATTTTCATTCTTGTCTTCTTCCAAGCTCAAGAAGTTGCTATGAATGGGACATAATATTCCCACAGTCAAGATTTATCCTACTAAGTATGGGTAGAAATATTTTCAACTTGCCCTGGTACTATATCCAAAAATCAACAAATACATCATATCAGAATGCACAATTTTAGGGCAAGAATTTCATGCTGCCAATGATTTGTTGATGTGATTAACACTTTTAGACTGCTGTCCCCACCCTAAAGGCTGTAGTTATTCTTGTCTTTCTTTCATGTCCAAAGTTGAATGTCATTTACTGAAAAAGTTTATATGTATATGCTGGCAGCTCTTAGACTCATGAAATACTTTTATGTGTTTTGTTGGACAAATAAAACCATATTGTTACATTTCTGGTTTCATTTTCTGTGAACTTGGAAGCTTAAAACTGCTTGCCTCACTATAAAACAGACCCCAGAATTTTAGAGTTGAAAGAATCAGGGCTGATCTTAGGGTGCAAAGTATAAAGAGGCAGCAAAAAAAATTTAGTGATTGAGATAAATAATATTTTAGTGCAAAAAATCCATTAGGAACAAAATATAAAGGTTTTCAGTAAAAGCAGAATCAGTATATTATCTTGTCTAGAGATTGCAACTTCTTACCACATGGGCCAAGCACATACACTCTTGCATTGCTCACAGCTGAGACAGGCTGCAGCCTTTAATAAGACTTTATTAAGGTTCAGGGGTTACAGAAAGTAATTTCAGTGCAATACACAAGCAGTTTTATTTCAGCTGTCAATGGATTTGCTGCTCTCAGAGCTCTTCAGACAAGAGCCATCTTTACTAGGTACCTTGGCCCAAACTTCATGAAGATAGAGAGTATCTTACTCTCTGCCCAGAATACCCTTGCGCTCTTCTCCTGACATTGGTATCCCATGCTACCAGCAGAATATTGATACAGCAGCACATTCTTCATGTTCCTTCTTCCTTCAAGCCAATCTAAGGATTGATTTATCAGTTCTAATTTCCTCCTTCATTGCCATTTTTTAATTTTATTTTTTACTTTTTAGTACCTGGGTATGGGGATCTGAACCCTTGACTTTGGTGTTATCAGCACCATGCTCTACTGAGTGAGCTAGCTGGTCATCCTTCTAATTTCTTCCTTTTGAATGTAATTTTCCTGGAATAATAGATGGTGAGAATATCCCATTGGATCAATAAAAATCTTGCCTGAAGAGCTTTGGATTTGTTTTAGGGCCTCATGAGGAAATCATATCAGAACACATTAACCAAACATTTCTCCATTTATGGATAATTCTGTTTTAATTGCCTCATAAGCAGAAGATTTACAGTATAGTCCAGGCTGAATTTCACCTGGGCAGTTCGAGATGAAGATCTGGCTTCACATATTGTTTATGAATGTCCAGGTTTCAGATCTTGATTATCTACCAGTTGTTGGGTTAGTGCCATAGCTACACCAATTGTATGGCTAAAGCAATTCATAACTGAAGCCAAAACATTTCATTATTTTAGTTATAATAAGTTTCCATTTGTGTTGTCAGGGCTAGGGCTCAGACTCTTCAAACCCATTGTACAGACTGGGTCACCAGACATCTCACATGCAGGACCATGCTAGGTAATTGGGAAAGATCCTGGGAGCCATTGACAGATGACACGAGCTCAGTCCTCAGCAGCAGCAGCAGCAGTAGCAGTAGCAGGTGAAGCAGCAGCAGCGGTGGCCTCTCAGGGCATCCCGGGGGCACTGACAGCAACAGCTTGTAGCAACAGCCTCCAGCAGCAGTACTGGCCTCCCTGTAGCCCCCCTGGGGCATCCTGGGGGCAGGGTGTCCCCATGGATCAGAGCCACTCATCCTTTACACTTAAGTCCATAACCCAGGACACCTGGGTGCCCACGCGCATACACATCAGACAACAGCCAAGGAACACCCGGGCGCATGTGCATATTTACATCAAGTGCTCGGCAAGATTCTGAACATCTGAGGGACCCTGACTATTTTCCTGGATTACACTTCTCACTGTGTAACCGAGACAAAAAAAGGATTACTCAAAGCAACATGAATGCAATGAGAGGCCCGAAGGGACTGCACTTCAGCAATTCCACTGTTAGAAGGAGAAAACGGTACAGCTCTGATTCAAAGTTAGCCTCTATTTTTTATTGTAAAGACAAGGAAGTTTCACAGGAAAAATCAGTTGATTCAATCATTTCAAAAGGACACAAAGACATGGGCAATGTGACAAAAGTTATCTAAGGCTAAGTATAGCTTAAACAATGGAAACTAGTAACATCAGTAAAATTAACAACATGACATTCCAAAGTACAATTTGTGAAAAGCTAAGTTAGTCAAACTGTGATCATTATCTAAAATATAACTTCTCCTCAAATGATTTAAGCAAAAGTTACGTTCTTATAATTAAATCTAAGTATAATTGTCTCTAAAGTTTCTACCACCAGACAGCTTGCCCTTAGCAAACAATTTTTTCACATTTTCCCTTCAGCAATTCTTAAAATCTCTTAACAGGATTGGGATGACAACAACCTGTTAGCTCTAAAATTATTAAAGTATACAATCCCATACTAAAACAGTGATTAGAGTTGACTAGATGGGCTTTTGCCATACTGCTTGTGGGCTTTTGCCCCCTGGCTGGAGACCGTTGCTTCACACATGCACTACCTAAAAACCCTATTCAGAAAAATCAAATGAGAATCAAGATTTCTAACCCTCAACATTCCTAAATTTTCCCAAAACCTATGACCAACTTCTCAAACAACAATGGAAGTGATAAGAACAACACATACACACAGTGTCAGGGTCCAGCAATAGCTAAGTGACTACGCCAATTGTATGGCCAGGCAATTCATAACTAAAGCCAAAATGTTTCATTATTTTAGTTTATTTAAGTTTTCCATTTGTATTGTCCAGGCTAGGGGTTAGGGCCCACAGACCCTTCGAACCCATTGTACAGACTGGGTCACAGACCCCTCACATACCTGGCTGGGTCACCAGACCCCTCATATGCAGGTCTATGCAAGGTAATTGGGAAAGATCTTGGGAGCCATCAGCAGATGACATGAGCTCAGTCCTCAGTCCTCAGCTTCCTCGGCAGCAGCAGCGGAGGTGGCAGCCTCCCCATGGACCGCCCCTCAGGGGCATCCTGGGGGCAGGCGTCCCGTAGATCAGAGCCATTCATCATTTATACTTAAGTCCGTAACCCAGGACCCCTGGGTGCAAATGCGCAATTACATTAGACAATAACTAAGGAACACCTGGGTGCACGTGCATATTTACATCAAATGCTTGGCAAGATTCTGAACATCTGGGGGACCCTGACCATTTTCCTTCACTTTCCCAACACACACACACGCACATGCACACACACACACACTTCTCCATAAACAAGAGTAGCAGGTCATAAACATAGTGTAGTTTAAATTCAAACACAGAAATAAGATAAACTTTATAAATACCACCCTACCTTCTTAACCTCTTGGTCTCTCTGTCTCTCTCTCTCATAAAACAGAATATTTTACCTCTTCAAGAACTCTTCTTCCAGTTTAAGTTATCTACTTAATATGCATAGCCAAATAATCCCTTCTGTGATTTTCTTAGAACAGAGACCTCAGGATATATTTAGGTCTTCACCTCCTGCAAGGTTTCCACCAGCATGATTAAAGTTTTGCAAATATTGGAACCAATACCAGTCACTAATAAAGACTGCAAAATTTCACTGGGCCTAAAAATTAGGATGAATTTAGGAAAGGCTTATAGAGTTAGATGTATTCAGTTAAAGGACACTTCTTCATTTCTTTCTTTCTTTTTTTTTTGTCTTTTGTCTTTTTCCGTGTCCGGCAACGGATCGCAACCCTCAGTGTTGCCCCCGTACCGGACCGAGGACCAGCAACGGGATCGCAACCCTCGGTGTTGCCCCTGCGCCTCGCTCAGCCAGTGAGCGGGAACCGGTCCGTATGTGGGATCCGAACCCTCGGGCGGGAGCGCCGCCGCGCTTCCCAAGCGGCGCACCTATCCAGTGCGCCACCGGGCCGGCCCTTCATTTCTTGATTATACCCTTATTACCTCCTTTCTTCTGTTAATAAATTATTTCTTCTATTAAATTATAATAATACTATATGTTTTAAAATTTCTGATATGGCAAAATAAAGATTGGAAACCATATGTCATCCACCTAGAGTTGTTGGTTTGTTGTTTTGATGTTGTTTTCTATGGGCTAAGTTGTGTCCCCCCAAAATTCATATGTTGAAGTCCTACCAGTACCTCAGAATGTGGCTGTACTTGGAGATAGGGTCTTTAAAGAGGTAATTAAATTTAAAAGGAGGTCATTAGAGAGTGTCCTAACCCAATATAAATGGTGTCCTTATAAGAGGAGATTAGTGTTATGGTTGTCTGGGAAAGAAGCAGAACGTACTCCACTAGAGATGGATAAAAGGAAAAATTTATTTACCGGCAGCCGGGGCCACACATACCAACACAGGGAGTGCAGCCCGGAACAATTTTTGTTTTCAGCTTTTATAATGACTCAGCAAGGGTGGGTTCATTGCTCTATGAATTCAGCCAATGCAAGCAAGCCAGGAGTACATAAGCTAATTTTGCGGTTAGCCTTGAGTCCCTCCCACTTGGAGACTTTTCGGTGGGACTCTCCAGAGCTAGTTCTTGTAAAAGTTTTATTTCTGAGAAACAGAAACCTAATTCTAAAATGGCAGCTGCTACTTTAAGATGGAGTTGCTTATGACTGCTTCTTCAATTAGGACACAGACACTCACAGAGGAAAGATCATGTGAGGACACAGAAAGAAAGCGGCCATCTGCGACCCATGGAGAGAGGCCTCAGAAGAAACCAATTCTGATCTTGGACCAGTAACCTCCAGAATTGTGATAAAATAAATTTCCTTGTTTAAGCCACTCAGTCTGTGGTACTTTGTCATGGCAGCCTTAGAAAAGTAAAGCATTGTTGGTTTTGTTTTTGTAATTTTACCCTTCCATAAGATCCCCAAATCTTGGGAATTTCATTTCATTTCACTGTGGATCAGTTTTGCTTGCGGGGGTCACATATGCTTCTTTGTATCTCCCAGCACAAAGTGGACATTTAATTAATTTTTGCTGAAACCTTGGGATACAGAAAAAATACCCAGAAAGGTCACTGGGGAAATTCTAAATTAAGAAAATGCTTCAACACACTCCCAGCAGACAAACTGGCAACTCTTACCCTCAGCACTAAAACCAAACTTGAAAAACAAGATTCATTAGAGTGAATTTGCTTCAAAAGGACCATTTTCTCTTATAGTGTTTTTTCTGTGAACAGTATTTAACATTTCCTCTCTCTCTCTCTCTCTCTTTTCTTTTTTTGTTTTGTTTTGTTTTGTTTAATTCTCTATTTCACCCTTGTCATTATTATTATCCCACTTACCCAGGGGACTTTTCTCTTTACCTCCTCCATGGGATGAAGTTAACCTTGCAGATACTTTCTAGGAGCCAGCTGGGTCTTCCTAGCCACCTAAAGTCAAGTAATCCCATTCAAGACCCATTTGCAATCAAGTCCTGGTCAAGATTATAGAAACACAGGTCCTTCCTGTGCCTTTAAAACTCACTTCATTGGGCTGAGCCCGTGGCGCACTCGGGAGAGTGCGGCTGGGAGCGCAGTGATGCTCCCGCCGCGGGTTCGGATCCTATATAGGAATGGCCGGTGCGCTCACTGGCTGAGCACGGTGTGGGCGACACCACACCAAGGGTTGCGATCCCCTTACCGGTCATGAAAAAGACAAAACAAACAAACAAACAAACAAACAAAAAAACTCACTTCATTGTTTAGTGACTGTTTTTAAATACATATGACAGCACTGAGAGACTCATTTTCTCCTCTTCCTATCCATCTCAGACCTAAGTGACTTCCCTATAAGACCCTGCCTCAGATTCTCTCTGGGAACTCTTGAGCCTCACCAGTATGATCCTTCAACATCCAAAGCTGTTGATGGTGATGAAAGGCTGACACCAAGGGACAGAACCCAATATCCCCAAGCTATTCCCCTAACCACAGTCAGAACAGGCCTCGCCTGGGGGCAGGGGTAAATAGCAAAAGAAAATCTGCTTGACTAAGCAGGATGGGCTGGATTCCTAGGAGTAACAACGAAATTCAATTAATAATGAGTAGAGTTGATTAAAACATATTCTTCTTTAGGCTAAGATTGATTTAAAGGTCAGGTTGTTTGTTCCTTAGGCTAAGACTTGGTTTGAAGGTCAGGATGTTTGTTCATTAGATGAATGCCTTATGGCTTAAGATAACATCTGTAACTCCTCTCCTCAAGTAGCCTTCACAGGTAACAAACAACTACGAGCCTGCTTTAAAGTCTGTACACCTGCAGACTTGAAGGAGTCAAGGAAGACCTTAGGAGGGTAGAAATAACTATGCCAACCTCACCATGGACCAATCAGATTCCCACACAACTCCAGGGCCCACCACTCATGGTTTTGCTTTATAAATGTTTGTGATTTTAAACAGTCAAGGAGCACAAGATTTTTCAGCCACTTTGGCTGCCATTATTGCTCCTTTGAATGGCCAGCCAAATAAATACTAATCTTTAGCACTGCAAATTTTGGTGTGAGAGACTTAGACATTTGGGCAGCAGAGGATGGACCTCTCTTGGCTGGGTAACAGGGCTGAATACTCATGATTTGCTCTGGCAGAATTCCAAATCAATGCTGTCCCCTTGCTGATCCTTATTATTGGTTCATAGGTTTAAAACAGAAACAACGATCCTTAGTTGGTGTGTTTTGTATTGGCTTTAGTACCAATGACATCTCACAGTCTTACCTTGAATTCCCTTCAACTTTGCAGAAGCCTTTTCTTCAAGGAGGTATCCAATATCTTGATATGGAAAATTGATGTTTAAAGAGGCAAAGTTCCCTACTTTTAGGCAGAAAAAGAAAATAGCCATTTGTTAAAACAAGGTTAAATGAAAATTATTATCTTAATTAGAAAAATCACCTTTCACATGAAGTGTGACAACAAAAAATGGTCTCAAGTGAGATCCTCCTTGAAAATCATGGTCTTATGGAGGCAGTTTTCATAACAGAAAGTATTTGTATAACCTCAGCTGGAGCACTTTCCACTTACGTATATCACAATATGCTCTGTGGGGAATGTTAATGAATACATCTGTTTGCTTCTCTGCGCAGCTGAATAATATCTGAAAACAGATCTGTTTCCCCATTTCAGAAGCATACCCAGTGAGTTCTTGTTGAGAACAGTGTTTAGTTACATAAGTTCCTTTATCTTGTCATTTAAACTAACACTAAAAGATACAGGAGGCCCGAAACAGCTGCTAAAACTCAAGAACGTATTATTTACTTTGGAGCCATAAAGTGCCCAGGCAGACATTTTTATCCCAACTTCTATTAATTTCAGACACTCTGAACCATTACCACTCCTTTTAATAAACAATGTAGCCCTTGCTTTGGACTTCTTCTATTATCTGTCCTGAACTCCTGCAGGGAGAAAGATGGTACATCAGCCCATTGCCAGAAATTTAGCCTTAAGGGTTCAATTTACTACCAGCATAGAAGCAAGACAAAATGCTGTAATCTCTGCTACCTTAGTGCATTACTGCATTTCAGAGGGTGGGAAGATTTACCAGCTCTGTCATTGCAAAGAACAGCAATTTCAGCAACTTCCAGCTTATTATGGCTTCTGTGTTTGTTTCACTGACTCATGTAAGATCAGGTAAATGCATTAACTCACCCACTCTGATTCTAAGAACTGAATTTGAATGTTTTGCCCTGCTCCCCATCCCCATTTTAGCCACATCCTCAAAAATATATTTCCTCTTGATTCAGCCACATTATTAGATTTGTATCCTCCTCTCCCTACTGCTTTACGCCACATGTTTGAGATAACTTGGCCATAGTGACATCAACTGGAAAAAGTTGGAACTGGAATCTCTAAACATCACAGAAACTCCCAGATTCATATTTTTTATACATTACTTAAAATTACTATCAAATATTCACTGTGCAAGTACCATAAAAATAATCCCAGCTGGATGTGAAAAAGGACTTTTCAAATGCCAGTACAAACAATGCAAATAATTTCAGAAGTGTACACTAATGGCCATGAGAACTGACTAGTCCATCTATTTTGGCTCATACTTTAGAAAACATTCTAGCAATAGTGATATGAGAGTGATTCTTAAATTAGCTTTCACATTTTTAAAAAGTAGATTTTTAAATAAATTCATCACACAAATTATTAGGCACTTAATACTTTTGGATTAAACTTTATTGGAACAGTCATTCACTTAATAGGTCAATATATATTTTGAAAACAGATTACATGTAAAGCCCCAACACTGCAAGATGGTTAAGATTGATAAGATACTTATACAAATAAGCATAAATCTTGGGTATCCCCTGTTTCCCAGAAATTTACAACACAGCTAGATAAAACCCATTTACAATACAATTGATAAATTGTCATAAAAGAATGCTATGCGAATTCAGAAGGAGGAAGTCAGTTAGCATTTTAGTTAGAATTTAAGAATGGGTAAGATTTTTTAAAATAATGCAAATAAGCAATACTGTATTATTTTCTATTCCTGCAAGTAATCTTAAGCTTTGTTCTGGGACTAGGCTAGCTTTTTAAGCTTTGTTAGGTGGGACCAGGGCAGCCTTTAGTCTCTAGTATTCTATGCCTCATAAATTACAAGGTTTTCCTCTTTGGCTGGTAGAAGCACAACTATTCCTGACCTGTGTGATCTCTGAGGATTGTTCCTTGTGCTCCTGTTGGATGGTTCTTTCCTCAGTCTTGGGTAGTGTCCTCGCATACTTGTAGTGATCAGTACTCAGTGAAAGATTCCAGGGGAACCCTCAGCAGATCTCCCAGGCTCTATCTCTCTGCAGCTTTCTTCTCTCTGCTCTGCAAACTCCCCCTGTCTTGGCGTGCCAGTGTTCTCTACCCTTTTCCTGTGCTGCATCCTGGAATCTCCCTCCAGGCAGTAGGCTGGGCCAGTTGGAGGGCTTACCTCGTTTACTTCCCCCCCTTAGAACCCCTTTTCTGTGCTGCCGGATGTACAATGTTGGAAAAATGTTTCATATTTTTTTCTAGTTTTACAGATAAGGAGAGAAGGTAAATCCAGTTCCTGTTAACGCCATTTGACTGTAAGTGGAAGTGTGACTACAGTGATATATGACTATTGTAGAAACTTTGAAACATACAAATTCTAAAAAGATCATATCCTACCATTAAGAGATAAATGTTTATATTTTAGTGAATTATCTTCCAATTCTTTAAAAGGCATGCACAGATATACTCAAATATACACACATGCAAACACAACTTAGATGTCTGCTGGGAGGCTTTTCATTCCTTAAGAATTAACTGTTTCCTAAACCTAAAACCGGGTAGGTTTCTGGTTAATTGCCTCTAAAATCACCTATTCAATGCATTTGTATATGAAACAGAGATGGTGCAGGTGCAGGTAGGGGATACAGAGGGATATATATCTCTAAAATCTAAATATTTGTGTCCCCCCAAATTCATATGTTGGAATCTAGTCATCAAGGTGATGGTGTTAAGAGGAGGGCCCTTTGGGAGATGATTAGGTCATGAGAGCAGAGCCCTCATGCATGGGATCAGCACCCTTCCAAAGAGGCCCCAGAAAGTGGCCTTGCACCTCCACCATGTGAAGACACAGTAGGAAGACACCGTCTGTGAGCCAGGAAGCAGGCCATCACTAGTCATGGAATCCACTGACACCTTAATCTGGTACTTCCAGCCTCCAGAACTGTGCAAAATAAATTTCTGTTGTTTGTAAGCCAGCGGTTTATGATATTTTTTTAAAACAGCCCTGACAGACTAAGACATATACTATTGTGATGCCAACATCTTAAAATTCCACATTTGGTATTAATCTTGCCAAAATATTCTGCAATTCAGACTCCATAGACAACATTGCTTAGTTCTCCTCTTCTCCCTTATTTTATGAGTAAACAACAACAAAGAAACAAAATCTTATTAATACAGAACAACTCAAGTCTCTTCAAACCCTATCTTTAAATTCAGTTCTAGGCTTCTCTTCACATACTCAAAGTCATATAGTTCCTAAAGAGTAAAAAGCCCTGTCATATTTCTTAAGAGTTAGCTGTAGTGTAAATATTATATATAGATAAATATGTGTGATTTACATATATAGCTATATAGATGCATATAGAAGGGTAGTTCAAAAAGTTCATGGAAAGGCTGGCTGGTTAGCTCACTTGGTTAGAGTGTGGTACTGATAACACCAAGGTCCAGGGTTCCATCCCTGAGCAGGCCAGCTGCCAAAAAAAAAAAAAGAAAAAAAAAATTAAAATAACATGAATCTTTCCATGAACTTTTTGAAGACCCCTCATATACTTCAAAGTAAAATATTTTAATACTATATCATAACCTGTTTTCCTCTTAATAAAATTTTGTTTACATATTCTGCCATTTAATACGCTACATCATTTTTAATAGGTTAAATTTTTATGGATGCCATAATAAACTCAAACAGCCTTCTCTTGTGAAAAATTTGAATTATTTCTAACTTTCCGCAACTATAAAAGCACTGTGATAAATATTTGGAGTTAAACAACATATTTTGAAATAATCCAAGGGTGTAAATTAGGAAATCATAAGAAAATTTAGAATATATTAGAACTGAATTTTAATAAAAATACAACATTCTAAGTGTATGTGATGCAGTTGAAGCTGTGTTTAGGAGAAATGTCTGGCTTTAAATGTTTATAGTAAAAAAAGTATAAATGTGCAAAATCAACAACATAAGTTTCCACCTAAGAAGCCAGAAAGATACGATTATAGTAAACCCAAATAAAGAGAGCAATAAAGATAAAAGCATAAATCAATAAAGAAAAAAACAAATACTAGAAAAAATTAACCAAGCCAAAAATTGATTCTTTGAGAAGATTAATAAAATTGATACATCTCTAGCAAGAACTAGCAAGACCAATCAAGAAGGAAGAGACAAACCCAAATTTCAATATCAAGAATAGAAGCAAGGTATACTATAGATTCTACAGACAAAGAGTAATACCAACTTTGGTATTATTTGGTATTATTGGTATTAAGAATAATACGAACTTTGTAATGCCTACAAATTTTACAACTTGGATGAAGTGAACAAATTTCTTGGAAAAAGAATCAATTTACCCAAACTGTCTCAAGATGCAACAGAAAATATTAATTTTCCTGTATCTATTTAAGAAATTGAATTTGTTGTCAAAAAAGGTGTACAAAGAAAACTCCAGGGAAAGATGGCTTGACTGGTGAAGTCTCTCAAATTTAAAGAAGAAATACCAATATTATTCAAAAATTTTCATAAATTGGAAAAGAAGGAAACACTTCCAACTTATTTATGGGGTCAGCATAAACCCAATACCAAAGCCTGATTAAAAAAAAAAAAAAAAGTTACAGGCCAATACACCTATGAACATGGGCAGAAAATTCTCAACAAAATACTAGTGAACCAAATCCAGTGGTATCCAAAACAATAATACATCAGAACCAAGCAAGGTTCACTCTGGGAAAACAAGGGTGGTTTGACACTTAAAAATTAATCAGTATAATTCACCATATATACAGAGACTCCTTCAGAAATTCAGGTGAGTACTTTTGGCTTGGGATTAGTAGCAGTGGAGATGAAGAAGAGGGGATGGATTTGTGATAGCTATTTGTGATAGAATATTTACTGATAGTGTGTAAGGATGAGGAAAATAGAGGAATCAAGGAAAATTTTAAATCCTTTCTTATGAGCACTTGGGTGGATGGAGGTGCTGTTTACTGAGAAAACTAGGAAGATCAGAAATGGCTTGGAAAATAAAAAGTACTGTTTCGCCATATTTCCATTGAAATATCCTATTATACATTCTTGAAAGCAGTTGAAAATATTTGTGGATTCTGGGAGAGGTCAAAACTGGATATTAAGATTTGCAAGTCATATAGATGGTTGTAAAGTTACAGTCACTTAAGGTGAGGCTGGAGGAAGGAAAAGGGTCTAACACTGAACCCAAAAGTAGGGACCCATGAGGTGGGATAATCTGGTGAGCATAGTTTCCAAGAAAAGTATGTTCAAAAAGGAAAGTCTGGTCAACAAGACTATACAGGATGATAAGATTTTTGACGGTCATAGAAGTGGGAGGAAGAGGATAAAGAGAAAAAGCATTTCAATCAGAGGGAACAAATGAAAAAATACAGTCCCTGTTCATGCTCCTTCCCAAAAGAGACACTAAATTGATCTTCAAGCTATCACAGCTTTTGGGGAATAGAGATAATATAGAAAGGATTATTTCGGGAAACATTATTTCTCAACTCCTTCAGATTTCTAGAATACTAGCTAGTAAACTGAGATGGACTTTTCTAGAAAGAGTACATCCAGTTTCCACAGTGTATCTAATTTACTCCCAATAGGTCCCACAAGGTGATACAGTTCAACTATTTCTCCTCTGAGAGAGAACACTCAGGATCATTCTGTTTCAAAGGTATTGACAATGAGTTGAAAACCAAAGAGCCACAGGAAATTCTGGCATCCTCACAGACCAAGTAAAAACGTAGAAAACAATCTTACTTTGATTTACCTTTTCAAAGATAGGTGGCATTATTTATTTCTCAGTAGGAATGAGATGACCTAATTTTTTACATAAGAAATAGGTGAGAAAAACTTTAGAACTCTAAATAAATATGAGGCAGAATTTTTTTTGCAACGGCATGAAAGTTTATCAAATACATACCAAGAAATATTTCAGCTCAAAATACACCCAGGTGAGTGATTTTGCTTATGAAAACTTTTGACTTCTTTTTTGCTAAATTCTTCTGAGGCTTACTGCTCTCAAGTATTTCACTAATTTGCTTCAGTACTGAAAATTTGACAAGAATTTGCCAGAAAAATTCTGCTTGGCAGCTGTTTTTTTCAGCTTATGAAACAAGAAAGGTTAGTATGAATTTTGAGTCCCTGAAAAATAGCTGGAAGGTAACCCTGCCATTTCTAGAACTATGCACCTGAAATCTTGACTTAAAAAGTAAAATTCCACAGATGGTCTGATCCCCTTCACTTTTTCAAACTAACACCATTGATAACAGGCAATATGTTTTCATAATGAGATTTGGAGTCAACCAGTGCAACAACTTAGCCAGTTAGGGAATACAGATTTTTATTTAGAAGAAAATACTTGAACACAAAATAATTTCTACATAGTTACTTCTCAGTTTGACTTTAAAATTCGTATAAAAATCATGGGCCGGGCCGGCCCGTGGCTCACTCGGGAGAGTGCGGTGTTGAGGACACCAAGGCCCTGGATTCGGATCCCATATAGGGATGGCTGGTTGGCTCGCTGGCTGAGCGTGGTGCTAACAACACCAAGTCAAGGGTTGAGATCCCCTTACCGGTCATATTTAAAAAAAAAAAAAAAAAAAAAAAAAAATCATGGGCCGGCCTGTGGCTCACTTGGGAGAATGTGGTGCTGATAACACCAAGGCCACGGGTTCGGATATATGAATATCCAAATATATACGGATGGCCAGTTAGCTCACTTGGGAGAGTGTGACAACACCAAGTCAAGGGTTAAGATCCCCTTACTGGTCATCTTTAAAAAATAAATAAATAGATAGATAGATAAATAAAAGTCATAAAGATCAAATACATTATGGCAAAGAATTAAGCACTGAAGTAGTAAAGGGCTATTTTTCCTTTTGTGACTCCTATTACCCAAATATAAATCACTGCACTGAGCATATTCTATACTACCATGACATGCTTCTACAAAAAAAAAGAAAATAAGATTTTCACACAAATTGTCAGAAAATTAAAATATCTTAACATAAATGTATTTTTAAAATCAGAAAATGGAACTGGCTGGTTAGTTCAGTTCATTAGAGTGCAGTGTTTTAACACCAAGGGTAAGGGTTCAGATCCCTGTACTGGCCAGTTGCCAAAAAAAAAAAAAAAAAAAAAAAATCAACAAACAGACACAATTTTTCTATCAAATGGATAAACATGTATGTTCAGTAAGGTTCTGATATTTTTCAATCAATTTCTTTTTGTATCCATTTCCCTATGCTATATTGATGCTGCCAGTAATGTTTCAACAGATCCAAGTTTCAATGGAATCATATTCTAAATAACCATAGAAAAAAAGCAGTTCTCTAGTATGATAATTTGTCTTTGTCTAGAAAATAAGAGATATCACCATGTATTTTGAGGATATATGCCCCCAATACAGCACTGTATACATTATAACAGCTAAGGTTTTAAAATATAGTGGGGTGAACAAGAGAAAATTGGGTCCTGAACTTATGGCTTCCCGTCTGGTGGAGGAAAGAGCGAAGTAACTGTCAGAAGTCACAAACCTGAACCCTGGGCTAATGACGTTTTAGAAGTGTGCTTCCCAGAGGAAGGCGCACAGACACTGAAACTTTGGTAAAGGTAAAAGCCAGCTTTATTCTTTTACACCATGCTAAAGAGATTGCTCTTTATTTCCTGAGAGTGATAAGAAGTTATGAAAGAGTTTTAGAAACTGGTTTGATGGGATCCAATTTCTATGTCAGTAAGATGTGTTTCCTTGTGGTAATTTATGTCTATCGCTTCTTGTGAAAGTTTCAAGTCCTTTGTACATACTTTTATTGTAGTTGAAGAGTTTCTACTTACCAAATGTTTATCAGGAACACCTCTCCTCTGTGATTTGAAGTTTAAATATAAATCTCTTTTCTTCTCTGGTATTTAAGAATTATGAATGCACTATTTTGAGCAAACAATATAAAATACTGCTAATGATTATATGTATAATTTTTTTTTATGTTACAACTTTTCAGAAACACATCTGTTACATAAAGAGAATACCTCCTATTTGGTGAAATTAGTATTCTTCACCTAGTGTTACAGTTTTTTTCAGATTTTTTTTTTTTTTGGCAGTTGACATGTTTGGAGATTTGAACCCTTGTCTTTGGTGTCTTTGGTGTTATAGCACTGCGCTCTAACCATCTGAGCTAACTGGCCAGCCTAGTGTCATGGTTTTTATAACCTGATATGTATATGCATGCATTGAAACCACAGACTATACTCCACAAATAAGTACAAGTGAATGTTAAAATAAAAAATAAAAATAAATTAAAATAAAAACCTGATAGGATTCTTTTTTTTTTTTTTTTTCCTTTTTGTCTTTTTTCGTGTCCGGTAACGGATAGCAACCCTCAGTGTTGCGCCTGTACCGGACCGGGACCGGCAACGAGATCGCAACCCTTGGTGTTGCGCCCGCACCTCGCTCAGCCAGTGAGCGGGAACTGGTCTGTATGTGGGATCCGAACCCTCAGCGGGAGCGCCACCACGCTCCCAAGCGGTGCACTGTTGCAGTGCGCCACTGGGCCGGCCCAACCTGATAGGATTCTGTAGATGACATTGCTATATGTGAGATATTTGTTTTGGGTAAGCTTCTTTATGATAATGTTTTAAAAACATTCTTTGTTTTATGGAAAATTTCACACATACTCAATAGAGAGAACAGTATAATGAACCCCCATGTATCTATCAACTGGTTTCAACAATTTTCAACACACCATCTTTTATATTTCTTTTTTTTTTTTTCCCCTTTTTGTCTTTTTTCGTGACCGGCAACGGATCGCAACCCTCAGTGTCGCGCCCGTACCGGACCGGAACCGGCAACGGGATCGCAACCCTCGGTGTTGCTCCCGCACCTCGCTCAGCCAGTGAGCGGCAGGTCTGTATGTGGGATCCGAACCCTTGGCGGGAGCGCTGCCGCGCTTCCCAAGCGGCGCACTGTAGCAGTGCACCACCGGGCCGGCCCTATATTTCATTTATAGTCCTCAGATTAAAATATTTTGAAACAAGTACTAGACATTGCATTATTTCATCTCTAACTACATGTATTAGTCCGTTTCTGTTGCTTATAACATAATACCCAGAACTGGGTAATTCATAAGAAAACAAAATCTATTGCTTACACTTTCAGAGACTAGCAAGTCCAAAGTCCAGGGAACACACCTGGTAAGGGTCTTGGTCGTGGCGACAGTGACTTAGGGGTCTCACATGGCAGAAAATAGCAGAGCTTGGTGAGACTAACCTCTTACGTGCTCTTCTTTTAAAAGCCCTCAGAACCACACACCTGACCACCATTTTTAATCCATTCACTAGGCATGGTCCTCAGAATCTAATCACTTCTTCAAGGCCCACCTTTCAATTACCATAATAGGATTTCCCACACTAACACTGTTACAGCGGGGATTAAGTTTTGGGGGACATTCAACCCCAGGCACTACTTCAGTATACATTTCTAAGAGATAAAATTCTATCCCTTCTTTCCTTCCTTCCTTTCCTCCCTATAACCATACATTATCACACCTAAAAAATTAACAGCAATTTCTTAATATTTTGAAGTATCCAGTACTTGAATTTCCATGATAGCCTCATTTCTTTTACAGTTTACTTATTTATTGTAATCAGGATCCAGACAGACACATTGCATTTGATTGATTAAAAAAAGACTCTTTTTTTGGGCTGACCCCGTGGCACACTCGGGAGAGTGCGGCGCTCCTGCCGCGGGTTCGGATCCTATATAGGAATGGCCGGTTGTGCTCACTGGCTGAGCGCGGTGCAGGCGACACCAAGCCAAGGGTCGCGATCCCCTTACCGGTCACAAAAAAGACAAAAAAACAAAAACAAAAACACTTTTTAAATCTATAAATTCCCCTTCCTCTTTTTTTTCTTCTAATTTATTTTTTCTTTTCCTTGTGTTATTTTCATTTGTGTTTTGCTAATTATATCCATGTAAATGACAGTTTCTCTGGCTCCTATATTTCCTATAAATTGATACTTAATTATCTGGAAGATTTATCAGATTCAGGTTCAATTTACTTTTTGGCAAGAGTAGTCACAATGCATCATCAGGAGACACATGATATCTGGTTGTTTTTCTTTTTGTGGTATTAAGATTGATCAGTGTACTCAGGTATTTTCAGACTAATCCATCCTTTATAAGGTGTCTCACCAAGTTTTCACATAATGGTTTTAGCAGCTGTTAGTGATAATTGCCTAGAGCTATTATTTTATTAAGGGTTGGTTGTATGATAGTATTTTATAAAACTTCATTGACTTATTATAGGTGTATGGGCCTTGAAGAAAACTTTAGTGTAACCTTCTCACTTTGGATAAGACAAATAAAAGCCAGGAGAAATGAGAAAGATACTCAGTGTTTGCAATTCTTATTGGTTAGACGTATTAAACACAACTCCCTTTCATTGACTGCAGATGTTGTGGCAATCTTCTCTTGAGACAGACTTACTTCTAATGAAAAGCACCAGCACTGGCTTCAAGTCTAGCTTGGCCTTATGCAAGCAACCTCAACCAAATTGTCTAACCTCTCTATGCCTCAGTTTCTTCATTTGTAAAATGGATAGTACTTGTATCTACTTCAAAGAGTTGAGAATAAGAAATGAGAAGGAAAATAAAGTGGTTGACACATCGAAGACACCAGTTAGCCATTATTCAGTCACTCATTCAGCCATTCAACACTTTTTACAAATATTTTTTTTCATTTAATCATTAAATGAGATGAGCACCAATTGCAACTATAAAAACTGGACTCTTTGGAGGGTAGTTTTTTCTTTTCCAGACTCTTGTGCTTATTTAGTCTACTCTTGGTAATACTTATAAGATGCCTACACATACATGAGTTCATTTAATCCTCTCAACAGCAAATGTATCAAGGATCCTAGTCTAGAAAAGAGGAAATAGAGGAGCAGAGAGGTTAAATGACTTGCCCTAAGTTTCACATCTAGCTAGTGGTAAAGCTGGGACCATAATCTGTTTCTACTGGCTCTTTCCTTGACATGTTGCTTTACGTATTCTCCACAATAGAAGGCTCGTATTAGGTACTCTTTGTTTAATCAATTAATCAATACATTTCAGGCTAACAGGGCAGATTTTGGCATTTAAGCAAATTTATTTAAAATAAAATATACTCTCTATTTTTGTATTCTGAGAGCTGGAGATAAGAATTTTATCATGGGGTTCTTAACACATAGCTTTTCCTTTAACCGTTAAGTAAGGCAAACGTTCTGGTTCAACTACACAATGATGTTAAGTTTACCAATGTACTAAGGTTTATCATACCCTCTCGTACATGAAGAACCAACATCAGATATAGGAAGCTTTACTTTTTCTTTTAGTATGGAGAATATTAGAGTAAATCTTTTCATAAATAGATTTCTAAGCAGGTAAATTAAAGAGTTGTCATAGATATAATCAATAACTTATTCTTTAAGTGTTCTATCCATTAATATCTAGTTACTGTGATGGCACCTTTAAAAATAGCATAGGCATTAACTGGATATTATTTGTATCACAAAATAAAGATTCCAAAATCAACTACCTTATTACCAGACATGAGAAGGTGCTTTTCTCAGACAACAGAGAAATTTTCAAATACCATTGACATTGCCATAATAATTCCCTTAAAACTGATGCTATCATTCGATAACAAAATATGTATTGCGTTAGACTAGCAAGCAGTGTGGTCAGTCCATGAGCTGTCTGTTATCAGTCCACAGGGAGACACATACAGGCATTGAAACAATTACAGCAAATTGTCAGAGTAATCTTATGTCTGTGGAGCCCAATAATTTTTAAAAAGTGGGTGTGTATTTTTATCTTTCATTTTTTTAGTAATTCAATTTTTAACTTCATTGAGGTGTAATTTATATAACCTGTGCCCAATTTAAGTGTACATTTAGATGAGTTTTGGCAAATTTGTCTACACATGTAATCAACAAAACATAATATCAGATATGTGTATCAATCCCCAACATTTCTTCAGGCTCAATCCAGAAAATCATCCCCCATCCCCAGCCCTAATGGCAACCACTGACCTGCTTTCTATTCTTACAGGTTAGATATGCCTTTTCTAGAGTTGTTGATGTAGCAGTTGTTCATGTCTCATATTTCTATTGTATGGATATTCATAATTCATATATTCAGTCACCTGTTAATGGACATTTGGGTTGTTTACAGTTTGCGACCATTATGAATAAAGCTGCTATAAAAGTATACAAGTCTTTCAGTGGACAGGTTTTATTTCTTAGGTAAATTCCTAGGATTGGAATTGTTGGGACTGTGACAAAAAGTGTGTTTAACTTTCCCAAAGAACTGTGCCATCGTACATTTTCACCAGCACTGTGTGTGACTTCCATTTGGTCCATGTCATCTCCAACACTTGGTACTCTGAGTCTTTTAACTTTTGGCAGTTGTAATGGGTTTTTAGTGATAATTGAATTGTGACTTTGTGTTTCCTGATAACTAATAATGCTAAATGGCTTTTCTTATGCTTATTGGCCAGATTTCTTCTTTTATGAAATGTCCATTTAAATCCTTTGGCCATTCTCCGAACCGACCAGCCACCAAAAAAATAAAACATAAAAAAATCCTTCAGTCATATATTATTATCTTAGTGAGTTAAAAAGAGTTCCTCATATATATTTACATATTTTGGTGTTATATATCTTGCCTTGCTTTTTTGTTTTAAAAAATTTTTGATAAAGATCCACTTTTTTTTTTTTTTAATGGCTTGGCTTTTTTAATAACTAAGAAATTTTTTTCTACCCCAAGGTCAGCTTGGTACAAAGAGAAATACACATGCCACAGGCAGTGTTCAGGCTTGCCCCTGAGAGAGTAGTGAGCAACAGCCCTGCTTTCTGCTGGGATTCTGCTTTTATAGTTTTACTATCTAATGAATATTCAGTTAAGGGCGTGGTTCCCAGTTGTGTAACAGTCTTGCACATGCCCAGTTGGTCTCCTTTGCGGAGTATGTTCATTGGTCAAATTCTATCACACGCACCATATTCAAGAACATTCTGTGTTCTTTAGCATCCTTAGTGGAAGGTCATTCAGCTACCAGGGTTATGTAAACCTTTTCTACTGAGCATGCCCAGCCACTGGATTTGCATAAGCCAGTTCTCAATTTCCATGTGTTGGTGCTGAAAATGGGTCTAACTAGCAACAGTAACTTTTCTCTACGAGAGAGCCCAGAGGAGGGGCCTGAAATCTTGGTAAATGGCTTGTAACCCAAAGGCACGTCCTGTAACCTGAGCCCAGGGAAACTAAGCACCTCCTATCTCACTATTATTCATCTTGAGTTAATTTTTATGAGTGGAATGAGGTAAGAGTTGAGGTTCATTTTCTCCATAAATAGATCCAGTTCTAACATTTGCTGAAATGACTGTCCTTTCCATTGAATTATCTTGGCACCTTTGTCAAAAATCTATTAGCCATGTATGTGTGGGTCTATTTCTGGATTCTATTCTGTTCATTGATTTATGTCTATCCTTATCTCAATACCACAACATTTTGATTACTGTAGCTTTATAGAGCAAAGCTTTATGTAGATAATGCAAGTTTTCCATTTTTTTCTTTTTCAAAATGTTTTGGCTAGTCTGGATCATTTACAAATAAATTTTATCATCAGTTTGTCTGCAAAAAAGACTGCCAGGACTTTGACTGGAATTGCACTATTATTCTACAGATCAATTTAGGAATAATTAACATTTACAAAATTGAATCTTTCAATCCACAATTATGGTGAAACTCTCCACCTACTTAGATTTTCTTTCATTTCTTAACAAGTTCTGGGGTTTTCATTGGATAGGTCTTGTAGAAGTTTTGTTATATTTGTCCCTAATTATTTCATATTAATACTATTGTAAAGGGTGGCTTTTAAATTTCAATTTCCAGTTATTTCTAGCACGTAGAGATAAAATTGAGTTTTGTATATACTGACCTTGTACCTTACTTTGCTAAACTCATTAATTCTAGTAGCTTTTTTGATTCTTTAGGGTTTTTGACATGTATCTTTAGGGTTTTTGACATGTATGATCATGTTAGGAAAAACACACAAACTGCCAAAGTATTTTTCCTATACTCTCACTCAGCAACAATCAATACTGAAGACAGACTTCTGACTTCTGTAACCAAATGTGTAAGGATTTCTCCCCACCAGCAAGCAAGCAATCCTGCAGCAGACACTGCTGGGTGTACTCCAACTCAATTCTGACACGATCTTCCTGGTGATAGTGTCAGATCTCACAGGTTGAGGACTCAGTCCTCAAGACTGTCCTCCAGGTCAGATGCCAGTTACAAGCCCAGACTTCTGGAACCTCTGACCAACCAGCTATAAATTGGGGTTCCCACAACTGCCACCTTGGGTTTGATTAGTTTGCTAATGCAGCTCACAGAACTCAGGGAAAGACTAATTTACTTATGTTTACCAGTTTATTATAAAGGATAATACAAAAGATACAGAGGAGAAGATGCATAGGGCGAGGTATGAGGGAAGGGGTGTGAAGTTTCCATATCCTCCCTGGGAGCTACCTTCTAGGAATCTCCTCCACGTGTTCAGCTATCTGGAAGCTCCCCGAACCTGTGCTCTTGGGTTTTTATGTAAGCTTCATTACACAGGCAAAATTGAAGCATGGACAGCTGTGTACCATGTAGAAATGAGATTAGACAAAAAGGGTATGATCTAACACTAACAGACTGGGTGGGGAAACCCAGCAGGCCTGTTTGTTCAGATTCTTCTTAGCCTCTTCATGCATTTCTTCCTCGCAGGCATGAGGTGAGCCCCCTTCTCTAATGGGGGTCTTATGACCTACAAATAAATAAGGTAGGTCAAAGAATTTCTTTATGGCCAGCTCCAAGACAGAAAGGTGGGAGATTAGAATAAACCAGGAACCGTGGATGAAAACCAAATTACACATAATATCACATCATGTATTCTGCAGTTATATTTCTTACAGTAGGCATGCTTTATCTTTTTCTTGACTTTTTTCACAGGCTAGAGAGCCAGTATCTCTTTACCTTTTCCCAAATATTAAGGTGGGGGGGAGAGAGACAAACCATTATGTACCAAATTGAGCTGTAGGTTTCTTCGATACCTTTTATCAGATTAAGGAAGTTCTCTTCTAAATCTAGTTTGCTGAGTATTTTTATAATGAATAACTATTGAATTTTATTGTATACTTATTCTGCATCTATTGAGATATTATGTTCTCTCCTCCCTATCCTGTATTGTTAATTTGGTAAATAATACTGATTTTTAAAATTCTTCTAGGAATTAATTTTTAAAAAAAATTCAATTATAGTAAAATACACATAAATGTAACATCTTAACCATTTTTAAGTACAGTTCAGTACTGTCAAGTATATTTATTGTTGTGCAACCAATCTTTAGAAGTTTTTCATCTTGCAAAACTGAAACTATATACCCGTCAAACAACTCCCCCTTCCCCATCCCTGCTACTAATTCAAATTTTATTCTACATGAAGTGGTCCTTCATCACAGAAAGCTTTTTTTTTTTTTTTTTAAGATGACTGGTAAGGGGATCTTAACCCTTGACTTGGTGTTGTAAGTACCACGCTCTCCCAAATGAACTAACCGGCCATCCCTTTATAGGGATCCGAACCCGTGGCCTTGGTGTTATCAGCACCACACTCTCCCAAGTGAGCCACGGGCAGGCCCTCACAGAAAGTTTTAAAAGTAGTGTTCTAAAGCAGTCAGTAATTAGTAAAAAGCATTTTGAACATGTGCTTGGCTTGCAAATTCAACTTTAAAGCCATACAAAAAAAAATTGAAGCCCTGAGAGAACAAATATACCTCATTAATGTCCTGACTGATGGTTTTCATCACTTCGAACTAAGATAAAATTAGATTGTGTATTTTTAAAAGTTTATTTTCACTCAAGCTACAATTTCTTATTTAAGCATTTCAGTCAAAATTTGATCATTGCTTGACCATAAACAAAGCCATGAGTCACATTTTTTCCTGACTTCTTCCATTCCTCTATACTCTGGTCCTGGCTGGAGCATCTTGGGAATACTCAGCTGTCATGAACAGATATATATATATATTTTTAATTAGAAAGAAAAAAAAAGGCATTGCTATTTTTAGTTTAACAATCATCAGCTTGCCTTCTGACAAGTACTCAGTCTTATCACTTCATCTGCTATTATTCTAAAACAGTTTGGGTTTCTGGATGGGATTTCACTTATTTTCTTAAACAGTCTAACCTCTTCCAACTAATTTTAGTTCAGTGGAATCTGTTCTTCCCAAATCAATAGTTTTTAAGTAAAGAAATATATAGGAATCATATGTACAATACATCAGAATCACATGTACAGACCATTAGTGGACTGTCAGATTTTCATTCAACCAAATTTCTTGGGAATTTGAGACTATTTGTTTTCAGGAAAAAGACTTTAAGCCACATAGAAACATACTGTATAACAGTTTTATTTTTCTCATTTTACTATTTTAACATTTTATGCACAAATATGTTTTGTCTGAGTAAAAATAGAAAATAACTGTTTTATGTAAAATTACCAAAAAAAAAAACCCCACAAAGAAATACATAATTGTTATTATGACAGTATAAGTGTCTTTATTTAAAGAGTAAAAATGTATGCAAAAATCCTCCTCCCTTTTACAAAAGATTGAGAATATTGTTTTCCTGGCAGCAAGTGAAATATTGAACTATCGATATTTTACACCCTTTAGGTCTGAAGATATTAGGTTAGTCACAGGTTTATTCTGTAATTATGAGTTTTAAAACACTTTTGTGCTATTTCAAAGATACACTAGTTCTTTTTAAAAAGCAGTAGCATAAAGTGATGAATATGGAAAACAGCAGACCTCGTCAAAAATATTTGAAGGCACAACCCTTTAAAGAAATATCTATACTCAAGTATCAACATTAATCAGGGGAGAAACTAAACATTTTTTCCTAATTGACATGTACTGATACAAAAATAAATGTGACCAGTTGATTCATGTGAAGATCAACCACACATAGCAATTCTGCCTAATTTGTTTGATTTTCAGAAACCAACACTAATTTTCAGACCTCAGGCTAGCAAGATACGTATGAAAGCTGGCTCAGTGAAAACCTCACACAGAAAACAAGTTTTAAAACAGAAGTGAATGTTTCATTATTTTTGTACCTTATAAGGTACAAGAGATGACAGATAAATTTTATCTTTCTTCCTTTGAATATACTGCAAATCCTCCTATGAAAAATTTATTCATAAAAACAAAGAATAGCATGAATTATATTTTCTTTCACAACACAAGTTATCATCTAATAGAAGAAAAGATTACCTAGCTTTGTGATAACTGTAAACTCAATAAGGACAAAAGAAATATTTAAAACATAAGTTGAGACAAAGTAATGAAAGTTTCTTGGGTCAACTGGAGAAATTAGTCATATGTATGGTACATAAAATGATGGAAAGAGAGAGGTGAAGAAAAAAATAGAAACAGCATCTGATCATGTATGAGAACTGTCTGCTCAAATTATGATGAGGAATAAAATAAAAACTGCCAAAGGAAGAAAATGGATAAAATGTGGTTTTGAAAGAAAGCATCTGGGGAATGATTAAAGGAGAAAAGAAACAATAGTTTGCTTTTAAGGATCTAAAAGAAATTGGGTATTCCTTGCCTTAAAAACATATATATATATAAAATAGAGACATAAGGAAAGTCTATCATCTTGGCTAAAGCTTTAATATAATGTCTCTCCAAAGCATTTTAAATCTAAAAGTCAATATTCTTAAGCTCTTGATAATATACCAGAAGAGTATACTTTATTTTTTAAAACTATAAGTGATTTGTGAACTCCCTAAGCCATGAGAGGATGGTGCAAAACCTTCTTTTTAGCTATCTAAATAGAAGCTAGGGCTACTTTTATTTCATATTGTTATTCTACTCAGATATTCTTCCAATCACAGCACCCAAATTGTACTAATAATTTGCCAGTCTATTCTCTATGTGCTTATAAAAATGTAAAGTGGAAGTTATAAATTTTATTCTTTATCAGTAGCAGCAATTGCTGACAATGCTATCTTGCCGGTATGACCATGGCTCTTTTCTCCTACTTAGTCCCAAGCATTAACTTAGCTCTTATAAAACTATTTTGGGGGATGTACTTAAAGGAAATGATAAGGGAGAAGGTGCATAAAGTAATACTTGAGAATCAACCTTCTGCTATAAGAGGATTAAAAGTTATTTGCCAGTGTCTCATATCATGATTTGTGCATATCTTAAAACAGACAAAAGACAAAAAAAAAAAAAAAAAAAAGGTAGACATTTCTAGCCATTTCTGTTTAGTGTTAGCTCATGTAAATAAGGAATTTCATACATACAAGAATTATTTGATTCTGAAGAAGTAAAAAAATAAGTTAATGATTTTCCTCTTGAATATCTTTATGCCTTCATATATATGTGTATGTATATATATAAAATGGTCAATTGAACATGTATATAGATATTTGTATATACACACATATATATATTCAAAAGGAAAAAAATTAAATAAATGAAAGTTTGTTTTAAGGAGAAGACTGCCTAAAATGGAGGTCAAATTTTCCTTTTAAAACTATTTGCAAGTAATTTACAAATGTCTTGAAAGGGAAAGTACTGCTGAATGACTTAAAGTCTTCATTTTATCAGAAAAACAGGAATATATAAGCTGCTTCGCATAATAAACCAGTACTACAGGGTAATTAAACAAAAAAATGAAAAATAAAAAAAAAAAATAAAAGAAGCCATACCAAACCAAACTTTTACTTTCTGGCTGAGGTATATACCTTTTCAGTTTTTTAAATCTCTGACAGAAAACAGAGATGACTTTAGAATTTTTGTAATAGCTGGTTTATTAGAATTAAATTCCTCTCTCAAAATAATTTAAATTCTTGGTCTGACATTATGAATAATCTATACAGAAAATCCTTAAAATTGGCTTGAGTTAAGCCAGATTTAAACCTGGATCTCCTTTAGCACTGCTTTTTTGGCAGTCAACTTCTTATTGTCCTTTGCTCACAAATATATAAATTACTGTAATAACCTGATACTCTTAGTTTAGTAAGTTATTAATATTATTATAATTTTATTCGATATGAACATTTTAGCTCTGCTTGATTAGATGAAACAGGCACACATGCTTTAGCTGAGAAATTCCATTTTCTGGTTCTATGTAAAGCAACATCTAAAGCAGCAGAGAGGGGAAACAGTTGTATTTTCCAAAATAGTTAAGTCAGACTGTTTCCTAGAGATACTTCATTTATTTTTCATCTTCAGATGCTACTGGCTATTTTTGGTAGGGCTAGACATTAATACTGACCAGTTTAGCTTTCCTGACTGTTAACAAACTATCCCGCAATGAACCTGCCTTCACGCTGCAGTCATTGTGGTGATCCTTTAACATACACATATTCTAAAATATATGCTCAAAGTAAAAAGATCCAAATTCACAAGAGTATGAAATATTTATAAAAAAATCATGCAGCAAATTGTACAAACTAGAAATAAAGAAGATTGAAATTCAGTAATAAAGGTAAGAGCAATACTTGCTCTAAATATTTAAGAAAGACCTTGGATTCCCAGAAGGTCCTGGGGATCAATTATCCTTTTCTGTTTGCAGAGAAGCTGTAGCCAGGGCTACTGCTGTGACTGGTTGGGCAATTCCATGGAGCTGCATCTTTGCAAGTTTCTTCTGTTCACATTCTGTGACCAAACGGTTCAACTCTGCTGCACTGTATCCAATAAGAGTCTTCAAGTCACAGACAAACTTGTATACAAATCTCTTGCCTTGAACTTTACAAATCATGTCCCCATCATAATAATACCTTTAAAGAGAGAAAAACATGTTAGGACTGTATAAAAAATAAAAGAATTTGGGCTTCTTATGATAACTATTCCGTAAGTAAAAACCTAGGAGGGTACTGCATACATCACAATAGCAATTAACACTGAAGTTATATAGAATATTTAATGTTATCATCCAAAGAAACTTCAAAACATTATTTATTAAAATTTCAATACTCAAGACTCTAAAATCTTATATACTAAACTTTCAAAACATATTTTCAACAATTATGATAAAACACTGATTTAAAAATAAACACAATTATTAAGACAAAACACCTTGGGAGAAGCAGTAGAACCTAAGAACAAGGCCTTTGGAGTCAGAAAGCCAAGATTCAGAACCTTGCATCTCAACTTACTACATTTGTGACCACAAGAAAGTCACATTTTCTCTAAACTTTTATTCCTCATCCAGAAAATGAGGTTAAGAACAGTACTCACCCTCACAGAATTGTTGAGGATTAAAAGGATAATCTTTGTAAAGTGCTTAGCACACAATGGCTGGCACATAGTTAGTCCTCTATAAAATATAAGCTTTGTTACTAAGTATACGTACAATATGAAAAAACTTTAATACATATATTCTACGGGTTGTTGGAATGTCCACTTCTTTTCTGTTTTGCACAAAATCCTATATAATGTAGCCAGATCTTCATCTTTATCTTTCGTACTATGTTAAAGCTTTCCCCAAATTTCAGAGACATTATCCAAGCCCAAAAGGGAGTTTTAAAAGTTTAAGTATCCTATCCCCTTACCAGTCAGCTGCCAAACAATTCGAAACAAAACAAAACAAAAAGAAGTATAAGTAAAAGGGCTAGAAGAAACAGATACAGAAATTCAGGAAAAAGGACATTATAAAGAAACAATGTTTCTAAACCTGCATAAACAGATTTGGGTAAATCACTCTAGAAGCTAGTTCATTGCTGCTTTCAATAGAGATGGAAAAAGACAAAGTTGGATTTATATTTACTTTGGAAAAGTCTTTATTTACTACTATGCACTGCTAATTCCAACAATAGGGAAAAAAAAGTAAGTCAAGCTCTCCTCTGGGCAGGCAGATTGTGAAGCCCTTATTTAAAAATTGCACTGCCCATTGACAAAAGAGCTGTTACAAAAGGAACTATTTGCAAAAGTACCAGTGATGTAAACTACCACATTTAGCAGGATTTTATTCTAAAAGTCACTCAGCTTAATCAAGAGTCCATTAGTGAAAAGACTGACCCATATACAGGAAATTATGTCATCTTTCCCTAATTCCAGAACAGCAAAAGTATAATACAGTATTTATGTTCAGTTTCACACATTGGGCAGACGCTTGTTTCCTTTTATGTCAATTACATTAATACAGAATTTGGATCTCAGCCCACAAACCACCAATTGCTTGTCATCCAATTTAAAATGCTGTAGGCATTCCAATTTTTTAAGAAAATTTCTACATTAATATGTAAGGCCATAACAAATAGGCAACTGGGAAAAAGGAAAATGGAGAAGGAAAGTGGTTTTATATTTTCAGGAGGAAAATGGAATTGGTATAAACCTGCCTCTTGGTAAGAGGTGATAAAAAAGGCAAGAATGTGCACACATACATTTTAATTTTACTTAATACTTCCTTCAGTCTAGGAGATGCATCACACAACTGTGTATAGTAGCATTCACTGCAT
The DNA here is from genome assembly GCF_000696425.1 of Galeopterus variegatus. Taxonomy (NCBI): domain Eukaryota; kingdom Metazoa; phylum Chordata; class Mammalia; order Dermoptera; family Cynocephalidae; genus Galeopterus; species Galeopterus variegatus. The sequence goes on along the minus strand of NW_007731131.1, from coordinate 94,021 downwards.
TTGTTCCCTCCCTAAAATGAAAAAAGTAGAAAGGCACACAATACCTGTATTTTCATGGATATGATTTTTTTTTCTTCCCTCTTTTTGAAACTTGTATTTTTTAAAAAACCTTTTTTTTTTTTTTCCTTTTTGTCTTTTTTACTGACCGGTAATGGGATCGCAACCCTCGGTGTTGCGCCTGCACCACGCTCAGCCAGTGAGCAGGAACCAGTCTCCACATGGGATCCGAACCCTCGGCGGGAGCGCCGCTGCGCTCCCAAGCGGCGCACTCTCCAGTGCGCCACCGGGCCGGCCCTAAAAACCTTTTTAATTGTGAAATATATCACACAAAGGATACAAGTGAACAGCTCAGTGATTTATTAGAAAGTGAACATTCATCTGTTAACTATCACTCAAGTCAAGAAACAACAGTGTCAGCACCCAGAAGCCACTCACTCTATGCACCTTTCCAGCCATCACCCCCTGCCCCTGCTCTAAAAGGTAAACACAAGCTTGTTTCATGAAGTAATTTCACTTCTTTTCTTTATATTTTTATCACCCAAACATACATCCCTAAAAGTTGTAACTGATTTTTCCTGTTTTCTGAACTTTATTAAATGTATTCATGCAGTATATAGTCTCTTGGGTCTGTATTCTTTCACTAAACACTGTGTTTGTGAGGTTCATTCATATTGTTCGTAGCAGTAGTTCATTTTCATGGATGCACAGTATTCTCCTGTATAAGTATACCACAACTGATTTATGTGCTGTACTATTCATAGATATTTGAGTGGTTTCTGAATATTATAAATAAGTTACTGTGAGCATATATGTGTGAACACACAAGTACATTCCTGTTTAATATGTACTTAGGAGAGCAACTGGCATTTTATAATTGCATTCCTACCAAAGTGTAAAAGCATTTCCAATGTTCCATATCCTTACCAACACTTGGTACTGGCAATCTTTCTAATTTTAGCTATTCTGGAGGACGTGTTGTACCATTTTATTGTGGTTTTAAATTGCATTTCCCTGATTACTAATGAGGTTGTGCACCTTTGCATATATTCACTGGCCATTTGGATTATCTCTCACCTAAGCGACTTGTCTGTTCAAGTCTCTTATCCATTTAAAAAGATTTTCGTATTGATTTGTAAGAGTTCTTTAGATATTCCAGAGTCTTAGGTCAGATATATGTGGCTTGCCTTTCACTCTCTTAATGATGGCTTTTAATGACCAGAGGTTCTTAATTTAAATGTAGTGCAATTTATTGATCTTTTCCTTTAGGGTTTAGTCCATTTGATTCTGCTTAAACTATCTTTCCCCACCTTCCAAAGTCATGGAGGTATCTATAGATGGTTTTCTATTTTACTATTTACATTTACTAATAAGCTACGTGAAACTGATTTTTGGTATGATATGAAGAAGAGGTTAAGTTTCACTTTTCCCCCAGATGGATAGTCAATTATTCCAGCACTGCCTGATTGGAAAGTAGGTCTTTTCCTCAGATGTTTCCTCCCCACTGCCATTTCTTTAAATCAATTGCTTATATACTCTTGGTTCTATTTAGGCTCCCTAGTCTACTCTATGGCCTATCCTTGAGCAAATAGAGTACTGTCTTATTATTGCAACTTCAGAGGCAGTCTCAAAATCATATAGAGCAAGTTTTTCCATTTTGCTAATTTTCTTCAGATGTCCTATCATGGTACTTTATAGTCCCACATAAATTTTATAATTATCTTGTCAAGTTCTTCAAAAAAACCCCCTACAACCCCCCCCCCCCCCCAGATTTTGCTTGTTGTTGCATTAAAACTTAGATCTGGGGAGAACTGATATCTTAATGATTAATTTTAATAATTTACCTGTAATTTTGAAGGAACTTGTATGTACACAATCTGTATCAACTGTCAAAATGGTAGTTTTAATTCTGATTATATAGAACAAATCTTCGGATAGTTGGCAAAATGTCTGAGACAACAGGTGATAAGCACATTGAAAACAAAGCATTTAAGTTACTTATAAACTCCAAGGGCAACAAAAGGCCATTCAGGAAAAGGAAAATAATCATGGCAAACTATTTAATAGTACTTACATGGTCATGATCCAGTAACAATGAATACTGATCTAACCAAAATTTCCATATAATTATACTGGGATAAGAGGATGGAAATGGTGCATGTATGTGTGTCTGTGTGTAGTGTGGAGAGCTAAATCATAATCTCTCAGTGTGAAATTCACAGAAAATGGCAAAGTGAAACATGAAGCAGCAGTAAAAGTCATGTTATTTAGAAATACAGAGGTAAGGGCCGGCCCGTGGCTCACTCGGGAGAGTGTGGTGCTGATAACACCAAGGCCACGGGTTTGGGTCCCATATAGGGATGGCCAGTTAGCTCACTGGGTGAGCATGGTGCTGACAACACCAAGTCAAGGGTTAAGATCCCCTTACCGGTCATCTTTTAAAAAAAAAAAAAAAAAAGAAATACAGAGGTAAATTGTAGAATTACTTTACTACACTCTCCCCCCAAATTAGAATTCCATGATATTCCTATATATCCTCTTTCTCAGATACTTAAATGCAACATACTGAATTTCCATCACTGTAGTAAGCATATTATGTCAACAAATTTCATACTACCTATGGGAAATTACAAATAATTTTATTCTCCATTTTTTATTCTATTCCAATTTTATGAATGCAATGCTTGGATATCCAGACTTAGGGAGATTGTGGGAGAAGAAAAACAGGTCAATATTTTGCATCTACTGTAAATGTAAAAACATAAGATGGTATCTACACTTTTGCTAAAATTTATACTTGCTCAATTTACCCATGCAAATGAAAGCATTTTCATGTTATGCAAATGATAAAAACCTTAAATATTAAAATATTAGTTTTAAAAAGAGTACTATATAATTTTAAATCAGATAAAGACAAATAATGTTATAAAACTAAGATCATTAGAATGATCTAATAAATCATTTTAAAAAACTGTATGTACCTCAAAATTATTAATAACATCTTTTGGAAAAGATCATTTTTAATATAATACATATGAAAATTTTAGTTTTTAAATATAAAGAAAATAACAGCTTATGAACAAGTATTTTAATATCGTTACACAACAATGTTTACAACTAGAATAAAGCTATTTCTAAAAAATGCTTGATGTTAGGGGAAAAAAACAGTAATAAATGCTTACCTTAATGCACGACTGAGTTTCTCATAGTTCATTGTAGGCTTATTTTTACGTTGTCCCCATTTCTGTGCAACCAGTTCAGGCTGATTTAGCTTAAACTCGCCTTCGTCACCAACCCAAGAAATACAGTCTCGAGCATCCTTGTCAGTAAGAAGTTCTAGCAAAAACTGCCATAGTTGGATTTGGCCATTGTTTCCTAAATTGACAGGAGGGACAAACATTGTCCATAGTGTTACAGATTAACACAGGACAAAGGCAATACACAAGTCCCTTGGTGTGTAACTCAGACACGGCAAAAACAAATTTTTTTAGACAAATGCTGTCAAAATATTGCCAGAGCAATAGTCCATATTCGCAATTTCAAACAGTGAAACAAAACAAAATATCCCTAATTTGACAAATTTTATAAATACCAGATAATGCAAAAATACCTGTTCTATTCCCAGGTGAGCTTCTATCTTCTCCTGAAATCCTTGGAGCTCTTTGTACTTTAGCTGCCTTTGCACTACTGTTAGTTGGTGTAGCAGACTGCACTGATGCTGGAATAATTTGCACAGCTGCAAAGACAAGGGAAAAAATTTTTTTCTTCCAATGCAAGCATTGAAAATAATTACTAAAAGACATTAAATGCAATTGGTTTAACAACTGCCCCTCTAATTACCTAAAGAAAAGACATCATTACAAAAAGGTGTTAATCCAAAACAGTTTCAAACAAAATCACAAGGAAGTTCAGAGGATAAAGTATGATGTCTGCATTACGGTTTGTAAATCTTAGTGAATGAGAGTTGTTCTCCTTGTTTTGAAATAATAACTTAGTGGTGCATCTACACTAGATGAAGAGATATAATATAAAAACATTTGTTCATAAAAAATGGTTTACCAAATGCTGGAGAAAATGTGGACAAATGAGAACTCACATTCCACTACTGATGGGAGTACACACTCATACCACCACTTTAAGAAAAACTTCGGCACTGCCTATTAAAGTTGAAAGGGTAGAAACCCTAAGATGCCAAAACTAGAGAATTTCATACACATTCTTACAAATACTCATTCAATGATGTTCGCAGCATTTTAAAAACACTACATGGCAATGAAAATGAATGAAATCCAGCTGTAAGTATCAACATGGGTATCATAAGTTATAAAAGGGTATGCATAGTATATTACCATTTTACCCAAATGTTTAAACATGTGCAAAACAATGCTATAAAGTGTTTACAGTTACATAGTTGGTAATAATATAAAATACACAGAGAATAATAAACATCAAATTCAGGATACTCATTTCTCTGGTTGGAGAGAGAAAAGTGGGATCTACAACAGGTAGACTTGATATATGAAGTATTATTTCTTATGGTGTACACAGGTGTTAGTTATAGTGTTCACAAAAGATTTTCTTAAAAGTTTTCCTTTTTACTATCTTGCAGTATCAAATAAAGAAACATTTCTATTAAAAAATGGGCAAATATTGTGGGCAGGAATACTCACGTTGGTCAATCGTAACTATCTCATTCATCTGTTGTTCTTGGCTTGCCAATACATCTGAAGAACACATAGAAAATGTTTTGTTTTCATTTAAAGCTAGAAATACAAACCCAAATCCAGTAAAACTCATCTTAATAAACACGATCCTTTTAAAGGGAACTCTACAGTTAAAACCCAAACCAACCCACCAAACAAAAAGGCAAAACATTAAACAATTGAAATCTATTGGCATAACTTTAAAACACTAAAATTATTTAGAGAAACATTCTGCATTGAAAAGGGATGATCTGTTATAACATCCACTTTTGAATAAAACTGCTTTAACTTTATAATGCTCCTACTTAAAGACTGCTAAATATTCAATAAAACTGTAGCTGCCCTTAATGTTGCAATTAGACTAAATAATTAAACATGTCTACAAATACAGTTGTCAACAAAAGTTTCATTTATAAAAGGTCTTACATAACCCTTTACAGAACTATTCATTAGTTGCCTGTTGCTATTCTCTCCTCAAACTATTCTTTACCTCTCAAACAATACTTATACTTCCCACTCTTCATTTTTTCATTCTGTTTTGTGCACATCACAGACTGCATGCTTTTCTCTTGAAATTGAAACTGTACCCACCAGCAATCATTCTGGGTAGTAAGTGAGTCCTGGGGTCGGGACCCCCAAGAAAACCCTAGTAATGGTGCCATGCCAGGACCCAATTCAAGATACATAAAGCTGAAAAAAGCTGAGGAAATAAAAGTAGTCAGAATCCTGTCTATTAGCTGGGAACTTCCTTGGGGGTCCTGAGTTTAGGAGCTTAAACAATTATATGGGACTAGCTTCAGACACATCTGGGTTCGGATCTTAGTTCTCACTTACTATGTGACTTTGGTAAATTATTCAATCTCTTTGAACAATACTTTTGTTATATTGAATGAGATACCCACACCTACCACCTCATGAGGTTATGAGGATTAAAGGAAAATGTTTTTAAGTACAATGCCTGAAACATAGTTACCTTTTCAGTAAAATGAAGATGTTACTGTTTGGATAAAAGGAGTCTAGATATGACTCCTAGTTCTGAGCATTCTCCCCCCGATCTGTTGTCTCTCTTGAAGAAAAATTCATGTCTTATGCTTGTGGTAGATTATCCCCAGAATTTTATAAAAGTACCCCAAAGAGGCAAAGTGCTACTGAAATAATCCCATTTGTGACTAAATGAATGAAGGTGCCCTATCCTCAAAAGATGCAAAACAGAAGGTTACCATTACACAGCATAGGCATGACCTGTGGAATATACTATAAAGCAAATGTACCTCACAGGGCCTGGTTTTCCAAAGCCTTGCAGTTTCAAATATTGACCTTGCAGAGGACTGGAAATTTTCCTCAGGCTATAAAGTCTCTGGTGTAAGATAAAGATTTGTAACACAGCAAGGTTGCTGGCTCAAGGACAGACTAGTTACTGATTGTATGTAAAGATACTGAGAAATTGCTGTTAAGAAGGAATGTTTGCTAAGATCAAGCTTTTGTTGATAGCCTTACTGGAATGTCATCTGGTTTGTTTCACTGAAAGTTACCAGCCTATATTGTTAAACTATAATCCCACCTATGTTCTCTTCCTGTAACATCCTGGTCTGGAAAATAAATGCAGGAAGAGAACCTCAATTCGGGGTTAATTTCCCAAGGAAGTGATACCTCTCACTTGAGTGTTCCCAAGGGAAGTTAACTGCTTTGAGCTCTCTCACTGCTCAGAAGAGATGGGCTTTGAGTAATCCTTTGCATCTCCGTCACCAAGGGGAAGCGGGGTGACAAATCCGTGGGGGGTGAAGCAACAATGACCAACCTGTAAAATCAGCTTCTAATCTCTGATTCTTAGACTGGAGTTTGGTATGTTTCCTGGGAACTCTCATGATAGAAGGCAGAACAGAGAAAAAGAGGGGTTTTTGAAGCTTGGTTCGAGACCATACAGGTGCTCTGATGATCACATCCCCCCTAAGTCCCCAATCCCAGCCATGCACGAAGGAAGCAGAGTCCTAAGAGGCAAAACCCTGGGGGATATGGAGGTATTTGATATGAAACATTAGATACTAGATGTAGATGAAGCAATTCTTTTTCCTAAAGAAAACCCTTAGCAAACTGAGACCTTTGCCTTTGGTGACAGGAGACAGATATTTATACCAAGAAACACACTGCAGAACTGGCAATACTAGAACATTTCCCAATTATCCTTCCCCTGTATAGTAGGACTTGGATGAAATTTCAACATAAGGGGAACTGCAGGCAGATGGTGGCTCAGGGGGGTAACCTAAATACAAATATCTGAAGAAGCTCTACCTCTTCAGTATGGCTTCTCCTTGAGAGATCACTGAGGATGAACAGATAACAGAGGCTGAGTTAATAACAGTTCTGTCCCAGGAATTAGTGCCTTTCATAGATATGCTGTAGACTTCTCTCTACAAGAGGGACCAGAGTACTGGATTGTGATCAAACGACCACAAAATGCTTCTGTTCTGAGAAGTGAGACTTGTGAATTATAGAAAATCTGCCATCATCCTGTCCATCCCCACTTTATCAACTGAGCATTAGATTCCCAAACCAGATGGAATTTCCCTGCCAGGGCACAACAAGGAACCATGATTAGATAAGCAAGGAATTCCCCAAGACACTTATCTAGGCTGTGGGGTTTTGCTGCTTTTGAATACAAAGCAACAATTCTAGAGCAAAGCTTTTCTGAGGAAGACTCATCCTACTGCACAGAAATGGAAAGATATACAAGACTCCTTTGCTTTCTGTACTAGGAAAAGTCTATGAAAGAGCTTTAGAGTCTGAGAAGCACTAGGAAAACCAGAAAGAGACAACCACAACAAAGAGCTGGCCAAGGAGAGACTAGGAAAACTATGAATTTGGAAAAAACTAAAGAGTAGTCTAAGCACTATTACTGTTGTATTCTTGAGAATTCCTATAAGAAAATGTTTCAGTAAACATGAATCACATATTAAGAATCTGAAACAATCCACCTTATTCACCTGTAAAGCTCTGCCGAGAAAAAACCCTGTGAAATCAAGGACAACCTCCAACCAAGACATTCAACTTATTTATCTAGTAAGAATTGGAACTGGAAATGCAATGAATGTAGTAGCTTTTAGTGCCGTAGATACTTAAAAAAGAAAGAAAGAAAGAAAGAAAAAAAAATATATAAAGAATCCATACAAAACTATAGATATAAATAATGAAGAAAATCTTTTCTCCAGAGCTTATTTCTTACTCAACAGCAGAGAAAATACCTTGGATGAAAATTCTAAGCATTAAATTATTGTGGAAAATCCCTCCACCAGAGCTCTCTTTGTATTGGGCACATAGTAGAACAAAATGCTACTGGTTACATTTTCATTCACAATTGTTAGAAAGGCAAAGTCAAGTGTGTCCTAATCATGCATTCTGAAAAAATTTGAGTCTGGCTAGTATTTCTGATATAAAACAGTGTCAGAGAATAGGATGCTGCTAACATGTATTAACAGATGTTTTAATAGTCACTGAAATATAAGATGGATTAAAATTCAAACAAAATAAAATACATTTATTTGCGTTCTTTCTGTCAGACAGCCAGTTTCTAATTTATTTACATACTCCCTTAATAATGTCTGTGGAGCATAAGTTTTAAGTGGAAACACTTATAACCATAGGTTTCCATTCAAGATGGTGAGCTGCATACTTCTCCTTTCCCTCTTAAGACCATATTCAATTAACAGTAAAGAAATTAAAAAAAGATTTAATCCCACTAATAACGAAGAGAATGGGAATGAAGGCACCTGTGAACAAATGATCTTAAATTTCTAGAAGATGAGCAGTAAATGGAAGAACTGACTGATGAAACAGAAGACAACGACTAGAATACATAGGAGGGCTAAGTGTAGGGCACAGTATCTGATTTAAGAACTTGGATTCTGGTGTTAGCCTGGGTTTGAATCCTGACTTTGCCACTCCCTAGCTCTGTTATCTTGTGGGGCTCTAGAAGCCTTGCTTTCCTACCTAAAAAATAAGAAAAGTAATGATTTGTGACATTATTATAAGGACTAAAAAAGATAATAGATATAGGGCTCTCAACACAGTCTTATAAAGCTAACAAATGTTAATTATTGCTTAATAATTATTTGCATATTAATTATTAATTGCCTATTATTATTCATCAACAACTAAGATGAAAACAAAGTTATAAAGCAATAAAATTAAACTTAAGTTACAATGTAAAGAGGTAATTACTCCAATTTTATACATTTTCGAAGAAGTTCCAGATGACTCCAGAGAATTTCTCCTCGAGGAACTCGCTGAAAAAAATCTTCTTGGTTGAGACTACATAATTCTCTTCCCGAAATGTTGAGTGTGGTGAGGTCTATATCGGTCATGCTGAATTCCTTCATCACCCAAACCACCCAGTGTAGGACTTGGTCTGTGGACCACTGTATAGGATCTAGAAGGAAAAATACTACCTTTAGTCTAATTCCATCTTAGATATTACATAAGTTTATCGTTAATCTGTGAATACATTCACATACACACATGCACACACACACACACACACACAGATAAAATCCACATAAATCTGTGATAGATATTTCCCCCCCAAATTGTGAAGTAAACTCATCATATAAAGTAAAATAATTTTTATGCTATATTTTATCCTCCGCTGCTTTTCAATTTCTTAATTTAAATTTCTGATGGAGTCACTTGGCCCCACATCAGTTAGTCTGGAATTTTATCAAGAAAAACAAAATGCAAAATTGTTCTCCAGTGGGCCAAATGTAAAAATAAAATATGTGATTATCCTGGAGAAAAGAAAATAAATTATCCAAGTTTAAAAAATTATTTTATAGAAATGAGAATGAACAAAAAAGAATAAAAGTGAAAATAAATAAATAACAAAAAGAAAAAGAAAAAAATATTTTACAGCAGTGTCTTATTTGGTACGTTGAAAAAAACTATAAGAAGATTCTAGCGAGCCAGTCTTATTCTCCTAAATGTGAACAATGTACTCTTTCCTCCCTGTAAAAAACTGTTGCTTCTGCATTTACCCGTATAATGGCACTTACAATACAACATGCTGCCTGTTTATTCAATTATCTCCTGACAAGATGTTATGGTCTTAAATACAAAGACCATGTCTTGTAAATTATTCTATCTTCAGAGCCTACCACGGTGTCTTGAACATAGATGTGCTGAATTTTTAATGGTATATCCAAATAATTTAATTTTCCCCATCATTTTTTATCTGATTAAATTAACAAATGAAAAAGATGGCCAACATCAATATTACATCACTGAATCTCTGACACCTAATAGAGCATTCTACCTGTGGAAATTTAATAAATACTAGCTGAATTAATTTTGGCACTGTATTCCTGCTTTAGGATGATAATCTATTTAAACAGTATTGGTTATATTCCTAATAAATGAATGCTAGACAATACAAAAGTAAGTGGAAAAAATAGCATTTAGGTACGTATCAATGGCCACTTTACAGTGAAAATGAGTTAAACATAAGAATACAGTATCAACAGCCATTGAATACTTTTTTCTTAAATTTTTCCACAAAGAAGTTAAAAGGGAGGAGGATTCTAGGAAGACAGTTTTTAAATTTCTTTGAATGCATACATAAAAACAGAAAAATCAACTAGAGAACAAAACCCAAAACCCAAAAGCCCATGGACATTTGTTTACAATAAAGCCAGGTGATAAGTTAATCCCCATGGACCCCAAAATATATGTGGGTGAAGACCAAGCAATATCAGCCACAGACTTCCATGGTTCTCAGTATCTGTACAAGAGAAAGCAAAAGGAAGCAAAGGGATATCTGCTCCATTCTGAGCATAAGAAGACCTGAACACAGCCAAGAAGTATTCATTGAAAGCACAACAGGCCAAGCTGAAAGCAACAGCTTAAAAGTGGTCTTGCCCAATCCAACAGCAGCTGAGTGCAGGGTCCATGGGAAGGTTTAAAGGAGTGGAGCAGTATGGCACCTGGGAGTTTTCAAACTTAGCCAAGGATCACTTCCAGGACGGTTGTTCACAATAAGGAGAAACTGGCAGGAGTGAAATCAAGTGTGAGCAGCAGAGGGACACCAAGGAAAAGAAAAGAGAAGGCCTAAATAAAAGTGGAGTAAGGGGACAAGGCCTGAGAAAGCAGGCTGCCCTACTTTTGAATACTTCTTAAAAACAACAAAAGAGGGAGGATTTCTGTTAAGTTACAAAAGGTATCCTGACCCACACCTCCCTTTAAAAGTCCAAGAAAGCTTACTTTACATAAAAATGAACAAAAAAGTATCATGATCAAAAAAGTTAGGACAAAATATAATTAGTCTGATTTGTTTTCTCAAATAACATCAGGACTTCTGGTTTAGCATAACTAATTGTCCATGCATGTTCTGCCTCTTTTCTCTAAGACCCTCGTAAAATGATAGCAAACAAATTTTTAAAAGATGAAAAATCATAGAAACATGAGTACAAAGTGACAAACAAGGGTGGGAGATTCAACTAATTTTTTGAAGACAATAAGCAGAGTGATAAACAATTTAGCAGAGTAGGAGAAACTATGACCTAAAACGTCCGCCAAGGAGGATACCAATAAGTGGGAGAATTTTTACCTGCAGAACCCCCTTTACTGGCTCAGGTAATGGTGGCAGAAGAGGCTTAAAGCTGAAAATGAGGGGACTGATTTAAAGTATATAGTGCGCTTAGAACCTTGAGTGCCTCTCGGTCATTCCTGGGGGCCAGCTGAATGGGAGCATCCCACACATTGTGCACACCAGGAACACTTTAGATAGGGAGAGACATGAAGTAGATACTGGAAGAACACTTCCCACTCATAAAAGTCTACAAACTAAAGAGTGAGGCCCTCTCAACCTACTTCCTGTCTCACTTCCTTTTCCACTTCCAGAAGGTAGTATTCATATACACATCAATCCCAAATGCCCACCCCAATCTTCTACTCCAGACAGGTGTTTGGCCAATTCTCCAGAGATGATGAAGAGACCCAGCAAAAAGATCTACACATACTGACACATTTGAAAATCTACTAATGTGTAGATTTTAGCAGCGTATAGTCAACAAATCCTTCAGAACTTCAAACCAATTCTGTTTAAAGTTTTAACTGAATTGTAAACAGACTGGCAAAATAATCAGATATTTGAGAGTGACTAAAAAACAAACCGTTAACCAAACAAAATAAACAGAAAAACAGAGGAAGCAGAAATTGTGCAATAACAAATTAAAACCATTATAATCAACATACACAGAGAGATAAGAGAAAACATGATATCCATAATCAGAATGCTATGTAAAGAAACTAACAAAAATAAAAGCCTTTGTAAATTAAGACTAAAAATCAGATAGGTTGTAACATAAAGACATGAAAATTTGGCAGAAAGTAGTACAAATAGATAAGAAGATGAAAAATAGGGAAGAAAAAAGATGTAGAGGATCAATGCAGGCATTCCAGAAAAAAGAACACAGAAACACAGAAGGCAATTATCTCCTACCTGTAGGAGAAAATGAGAGAACAATGAGTAAATGAGAGAATAAAACTAAGGAAAAGGAAAATATGAGATCCAGGAAAATGGGGGATCCAATACTACGGAGAAGTAAAGGACAGCTCTGCAGCAGATCTAGAAAAGACCCAATCCAGATATACTTGAGAATTTGGGAAAAACTAACAACAGGTACAAAACAGATGAATGGAAACAGGAGAAAGTAAGTTTTGGTATATACAGAAGCCTATACACCTTAAAAAACAAGACAACTTTGAACTTCAAGAAAATTAAAAGCTGTATAAACATAATTGTATTCATACAAAAAAATAACAAAAAAATGCACATTCATAAGGCACAATGACTAGTGATTTTTTTAAAAGTTATATAATAATATTAACAAAATGGGGAAAGGTCAGGTTTTATTTTGTTCTGTAGGGAAGAGAAGTGTAAGAGAACTAAACCATATCTACTATAACAAGAAGTCAATGATTAAAAGCAGTAAAGCATAAAGTGATTGCACCTGGGGAGCAGGAGTGACGCTAGAAAAGCTGTTAGAGAACTACTGTTTGCTGTAAGACTTTTTTTTTCTTTCTTTAAACCAAACTTAAAAGATATACAATAAATGATACTGCTTACCCATGGGGGGCTGAGAAGGAGCTATGGAATTGGATAGTGAGTTTGATATAAATGAACTGTATCTGTAATACTTTGTGTGAATATATGAGGGATCTCCAAAACGTTCATGGAAAGATTCATATTATCTTTTTATTCCATTTTCCCAAGAACTTTTTGAAGTACCCTTACATAATATTTTTAAATGTTAATATCTGACAATCCTGGGAACGAAAAATATGAATGTCTTTTTTTCATTACTCAAACAAGTGCAAGAAAAAATAAAAATGAATAATCTCAGCACATCTATCTTTTCAATATTCTTATTTAATAAAGGACAAGAATAAATATTTTGACTTTGATTTTACTTTTAGTTAGTTTTAACATTCCCTATAGCCCATCATTTTTTTCAGCTAGACTTCTAACTACCACAGAAAAATAGAATTAAAAGATAATATGCCTCTTTCCATGACTTTTTTTTTTTTTTTTTTGGCAGCTGGCCAGTATGGGGATCCGAATCATGAACTTTTTTTTTTTTTTTTTGTCTTTTGTATTTTTTCCATGTCCGGCAACGGGTCGCAACCCTCAGTGTTGCCCCCGTACTGGACCGGGGACCGGCAATGGGATTGCAACCCTCGGCGTTGCTCCCGCGCCTCGCTCAGCCAGTGAGCAGGAACCGGTCTGTATGTGGGATCCGAACCCTCGGGCGGGAGCGCCGCTGCACTTCCCAAGCGGCGCACTTATCCAGTGCGCCACCGGGCCGGCCCCCGAATCATGAACTTTTTGAAGAACCTTCATATTTGTTTCTCCAGTACTCTTTCCCACCTGCCCCCAAAGAAAGTTTATATTTTGTCCATTTCTCTTTTTTTAAAAAAATTTTTTATTGAATCAAAATTGATTATACATATTTCTGGGGGGTTCAATGCTGAGAGATGTTGATCAAATCAATACTACTAGCACATATATTGGTACAAATTGTACTTATTCTTTACGCCCCTTGCCCAATCTCTCCCCATCACCCCCCCCCCAATTACGCTAGATTTCTTTTCTCTTTCTGAAAGAATAATGGTTACTCTGTTGATCTGTTGCCTAGACGATCTGTCCAATGCTGAGAAGCATGATCAGGTCCCCCAACATTATTGTAGAGCAGATGCTTCTTCTGTCACTCTGGAATGGGCTTTGTGGAGAGAAACATCCTCTTCTTTATCTCTGCTGGTGACTCTCCTTGTGTCAATGCCCTCCAGTGGCTGGCAGACCATCTGTGTGGTGGTTGTGGTGTCTAGCTGCTTTTGCAGCAGCCATGGTTATTGTGGTGGCCATGGTGGGCCACCCACACGGAGGTGGTCTTTTTGGCATGCTCCTTGGCACTGGCGGTATGCCTGGTTGTGGTGGTGGTGGGGTGTCTGGTCCCCGACTCCATGCCTTACATCCCTGGGCGGGCTGAGGCACTGATGGTGTCTCTGAGTGGGAACTAATTTTTGTGCTTTGCTTAAGTAAAGTGGGGGAACTTCCTGTTGGGATGAGTACTTGAGCTCTGTGGTTGAGCTAAATTGCTGTTTTGCTGCTGCTTCCCTAGGAAAGGCTTTTTGTACAGCTCAGGTTATAATGGTTGACTTTGTAGGTACTTCCAGCTCTCCAGAGACTTGGTGCACCTGGGTTGTGTAGAAACTGATCTGGGCCTGAGAGTCTTTTCATCAAACTGCACCCCGTGCAATTCTATATTCCTGATCAGTCTCCTTTGAGTGGTCCTATGCCTACTGGGATGCAGATCAGCTGTCCTTGCTGTGCCCCAGTGTTCCCCCGGTGTGCCCATCTCCCCACCGCTTGTGTTGCAAACACTTCCCGTGGGATGGGCCGTGTGCCAGTCCCTCGTGATGTCTCACTGGCCTCTGAGTGGCTCCATTTTTTCAGTTGTTGTGGCTCTTTGCTCCTATGTGGGTCCACAGGAACCCTACTAGTGGTCTTGCTGGCCTGGGGGCCACAAAGGCCCTCTTCCCCCCCTGCCGCCTCCAAGCAACTCCATCCGAAGGTGCACAGATGCGGCTTTTGCCGGCTCCGGCTCCTGCTCCGTGTGCTCAGTAGCTCCAGGCTTAAAGTGGCTGTGGCACGAAATGGTCAGAACAGTTTTTTCTTTCTCTCATCGTAGCTTCTCCTACCTTCATGTACTCCATAGGTCTCTCTTCCTCTTCCCCTGAGCTCTAGTGGCCCCAGCTTGGCTGTTGTTGCTTTTTTTATACAGTTGTAAATTGGTTGATTTGTGGGAGAGAGTGACGCTGGGGACCATCTATTCTGCCATCTTGACCAGAAGCTGAATATCTGTTTTCTCCATTTCTAAAATGTCTATTTCTTATCATTCAGCTGTCTCTCCAACTCCACAGTTACTTTTGCCTAAGTTTACCAATCACCCTCTGATCACCAAATTTAGTAGACATTATTCTGTTGGCATTGACTTTCTTAGCAATGTCTGAATCTTGACCATCTAAACTCTCCCCTTGATTTCAGTGACACTCTATACCGTTCTTATTTTCCTTCTCTCTCTCCAGCTGCTAATTGTCTGTCTTCCTTTTTTCCAATCCTAAATGTTTATGGATCTAGAAACCAGTCTTTAATGTTGTGTTCTTTTCCATTTTCCTTTTCTCTATAATAGTCTACATATATTTTTATGTTTCAAATATAAATCTTTATCTCCAGCCAAAGTGGTGTGCTCCTGAAACTGTTTCATGGCTACCTTCATTTGAATATGTACTGCCACTTCAACATTAAGCACTATTAATAATTTCCCACAGCAGACTTCCCTACTTCCTCAACTAGGCTTTTGAAGGTATACTGTCTTTCCTGTGCACCATCATAAACCCAGCATTTAACACAGTGCTGGGCATATGGTGGTGTTTACAAACATGTAATGAAGATGGAAGCAATTTTTTTTTTTTTTTTTTTAAAGATGACCGGTAAGGGGATCTTAACCCTTGACTTGGTGTTGTCAGCACCACGCTCAGCCAGTGAGCAAACCGGCCATCCCTATATGGGATCCGAACCCGGGGCCTTGGTGTTCTCAGCAGCGCACTCTCCCGAGTGAGCCACTGGGCCGGCCCGATGGAAGCAATTTTTATCAAGATTATTATTGCCTTAGTCACCCAAGCTTGAGAAGTTAGATAAATGTTTGAATCCTCCATCTCTACCCTCATACAATTTGTCAACGTGGTTGGTCCTATCACTGTTTTCATCTACCTCTTCTTTTCCACTCCCAAGCATTCACCTAGTCACACCTACACGGCGATAATAAGCTCCTGATTTACCTTCACCCAGTCTCTACCTGCTCCAACTTATGCTGTACACCACTGCCACATTCACTTTACAATTATCACTTTTATCAAAAACAGTTCTATAATGCTACAGAGTAACTCCTTACCCACTAACTCTTCTTACTACTCATGCATACTTCCACGTCTAAGCTTTGCACAAAATATTTCCTGTCTGGAATGTTCTTCTCTGCCTAACAGTTTCTTGTCTATAATAAACTCTTCCCAGTTTTCTCCCTGGCCGCGATAATCCCTTTGAGATTCTAATAGCATGCTTCTTTTAGACAAGATTGATAGCTGAAAAATGTTACCTTTTATGGCAATTGTCTCTTTTCATCTATCTTCTCTCTCTTCAACTACACTGTGAACACCCTAAGGGCAGAAATTTTTTTTTATACTTTGTATTCCCAGCACTCAGGACAGTATTCATCCATTATGTGGGTTAAATGTGTATTACAGTCCAAAAAAAAAAAAAAGAGAGACAGATACAGAAAATTAACATTCTCCCTAAAGATTCCACATTTAAAACAGATTATAACTTACCCTAGGGTCACCTATGTCAAACTTAATTCTTATTTTTCTACATAACATATAATTACTACTTATTTTATTACCATAGGGTATCCCAAGGCGTTCTTGTTCTTTCCTATAACCTTCTAGTGCAGCAGCCCATCTTGTCACTTGTTCTGAGGTTTCATCTGAAATAGCTGTGATGTGTTTTGTGCCATCAAGAGTTATCACTTGAGCTTCCTCAACAAGATGTGCTTCTGATTCAGCATGGTGAGCATCGGGATCAATAACTACTTCAACAGTGTCCGCAGGTTTAACAATTTCAAGGATGTTTAACTTTGGCTCAAGTCCTTAACAATACATAAAAAACAAATTATAAATCTAAATGAAACACAAAAGTCACACGCACAAAAATTTAGTTTCGTTTATATGTTCCCAAATGGTAGAGAAAAACTACATCTTAAATATTCTTAGCGATATGTCTAGAGAATTTAACAGATCCCTATTAACAATAAATACAATTCAACAGAACTTCTGTAGTAACAGCATTGTCTGCATTAATTTCCTAATTTTGATCACTGTACTATGCTCATATAAAAGAATCCCTGTTTTTAAGAAAACATACACATTGATGTACTTAGAGATAAAAGCGGATCATGTCTACAACTTATCTTCCAACAGTTAAAAAAAACAACGTGTTGTTGGGGGAGAGAGAATAGAACAAATAAAATGAAAGTTAACATTTGGCGAATCTGGATAAAAGATATCCTGGAATTCTTTTATTAGCCATGCAACTTTTCTACAAGTCTAAAATAATTTTTAAAAAATAACACACACAACAAACTCTACCTACAAACATCTTCAGAAAAAAAAAATTCTACCAGCTCTTACCACAATAAGATAAAAATAAATAAAAACTAACAATATGGAACAGAAAATAAAAATTGGACTAGGTAGAGTATAAATGAGTAGCTACCCACCCTCAGTATTATAAAAAATCCCTCTAAGCAAATTAAAATTATGTGCTGACTCTGCTTTTCTTTTTAAAGAACAAAGTAAATGTGTTAAAAATGATGTTGAGTCTGTTAAATTAAATTCACATTATTAAGTTCTGCTTTTCATTTACAATTGAATAAAGACAAACCCAAATCCTGAAGATATTCAGACCCTAGTATAAACATGTGAAGAACTATAATTCCTATGGAAAAATAAAAAATAAAGTTGAGGTAAATGATACATTAATAGAGACTCCTCAATGCCTATTCACTCCAAATGAAAACGTCTAAACTTATACTTCAGAAATTATAATTAAGCTGAGAAATTATGCCATAAAAGCACTTATTTTATTTAGTCATGTCTACACAGCTCTTTCTGAGATATACTATTGTTTATCTATTCAAAATAGAATAAACTAACCCTTTATGAAATAATCTCAGATACTTGTTAAAATGACAGCTCTAAGAAACTATCATACTACTTAACAGCTACTGTTTGCTTGCTGAATGTTACAATCTATACCAAGATTTAGTCAAAGTACATTTGAAAAAGCAAAAACAACTTCAATCTCCGTGTAAACTAGTATTACAGGAAAACGTACTATCATTCATTAGGTGGTAACAAGAGAAGTCACTTTTTCGAATACACACAAGAATAATCAGAATTTTAAAAATGTTTTCCTAATGTTTATTACCTAATCCTCCATCCAAATTCCATACTTTTATGGTTTTAAGTCAACTGTTCTTAAACGCACCTTGCATTGATAGGTCATTAGAGGCTTTTAAAGATAAAAACAATAAATTTCTTTCCTATTCCCAACAATCAACCCTGGAGGAATCAAAGATCCGAAGTAGATAACAACCATTTTCAGAGTCTGAAGAAGACATTGGTTTGTGAAACACAATTGTGAGCAATATAATATGTTCGGAAACCACATTATTCCAAAACTCTTGTTAGAAATCCCAACAAGCTACATTTTTAAAAGCTAAAACTCGGGCCGGCCCAGTGGCTCACTCGGGAGAGTGCGGTGCTGATAAAACCTAAAACTCAACCTACCAAAAACGGTTTCCTATTTTTCTTTCTAAGTTATGTACTTACACAAGATTAGTAAAATACTGTGATGGATATTGGCTGACTGGGTCACTCCATATCCTTCACAAATTCCTCTTTCTGTGCCAAATGGTTGAGACTGGATGTCCTTGCAGCTAGCGTTCCAGATGTGATTTAGGCTCTAGAATCAATAAGCTTTCTGTTTGGAAATGGGTTAAGAGGAGACAAGTAGGAACACAACATCCGTTTTTTGACTAGGGTGGACCTCTGTAAACGCAGCATGGTTTCACGCTGACAGCTACAGTGGTAGCTTCCAGATGTGGTGTTTTCCATATCAGGGCAGGGCAACAGTTTCCTCTGTAGTCCAGTTCTGCAGTAAGGCTGAGGCATTCTTAGGAAGTCAGACAGAACCTGTTTTTCCAGCTGTCTCTGTGATTCTGCTATTTACTACCTTGTAACTTATCCCTTTATGATTAAATTGGGTAGAATGTGTTATACTATTTGTTTCACCCTGACAGATACAATTAAACTAAAAGCATCAATATTTGCCTATAACATCACATTAAGTAATTTAGATAACCATCTAAAATGACTAAAACTTATAAAATTGAGTTACCACATCAGAAAAACATGAGCTAAACTTTTAAATAACCATTACTAAAAGTAACTCACCTTGGTAAGAAATTACCTGTACACTAAGCTGTACAGTTCCATCTGTCTTTACTCCTTGGTCAAATAAACTTCGCTCCGGATCCAGCTAAACATGGGTAAAATGAATGAGATTATTTTAGCTCAATCATTAGATTAAGGCCCTTGCCTTTGTGGTTCAGTATAAATGGATATACCAAACAGGACTTAGTTACTTAATTAAATTGCAAAAATCTATTTAATTGTCCAAGTTGTCATATCATTTAATTCTTTACCAAAACCGAAAATATTTTAACTACTGAGAAAGTAATTAAAGACAGCATAAACCATCAAACTTATTTTAAGTGGCAGTTTTCTCTCTGGAGTCTAGTTTGGTATCTTAAATAATGCCAAAAGGCAGTTATTCATTCTATAAATGTATTTAAAGTAGACTATAATGCAGTCTCTGTCATAAATAAGCAAGGATGTTTTGTTAGTGGTGACAATTTATCTAAATCTATAAACATATTCTTGTCATATCTCTCCTGCCACATATTGAAGATCGAGATTCACTCTAAATCCCTGATCACAAAGTTTAGGACTTATGACCTTACTACTTTGACCTAGCTATGAATACGTTTAATCATAATTCCGTATCCTTTCAGTACTAGTGCTTTTTCCCCTTTATATTTCCTTACAGTGAATGCATTTCACACAATGGCAAATTGATGATAAAAAGTAATTCTGACTTTCAGAAACTTTCTGTCACCAGCTTACACAGAGGCTTCCATTATAATTATCTGGAATAAAGTACATCTGTATGTGTCTGCATATCATATAGCTGAAGGTGTAGAGCTCCTCCCATTCTCATTCCCAAGAATTCAGCTGATACTGCAGTCATGGCACCAACACATGACTTAAGTGACTATGCTTCTAATTTCAACAGGGACAAGATAAACTGTGTAATCCTGTAGAAAGACATATTAAGGAGTGAAACTGCCACATTTAACCTGTCTTTGCCTTATATTTTGTTAAAAATTCTAACATCAAGTTTTTTCTCCTTGTCTAGTAGACACTGGTATTATCCATCAGAAGCGATGGCATGTGTAACTCTGCAGTAAGCTCTCAGGCACTGAATACACTAGCTAGTTCACTAAGAGCTAGGACAAGGACAAAACTCAAACATGATGTCTGATCTGGTGTCATACTCTTCAAAGAAGTGCAACTCAACTGTTCCATCAGCTTTCAAGTCAGCATACATCTGAAAATACCAAACCATTACCACAAACAACAAGAATTCTGACTTCAAATGTATATTTGCACTAATTGCCATGGAGAACAGATGTTGTCATCCTCATATCCTATTTGAGGAGGAGGAGGACAAAGAGTTAAGCCAAATGCCCTTGGATCCAAGGCTAGCTCTGAATTCTACGACACTATGAATTATACATATTTCCATGCATCCAACTAATATTTACTGAGAACTTATGGTAGGTTGGGTACTTTGCAGGCCCTTCTTTCATTTTGAATAGGTCAAGTATTATAAAAGAAGCAACAAGTGTTAGAGCCGAAAGACAATTAAGAGATCAAGTCCAGATTCTCTTTTATTTTACATACAAGGGGTCTTCAAAAGTTCATGAAAAGATTCATATTATCTTCTAATTTTATTTTACCATAAACGTTCTGAAGTAACTTTGTATGAGAAAAATGAGGTAAAATCCAGTGAAACTGGGTTATTCACTATAAATCTTCTTTAAAAAGTCTGCCTCAAAGAAGTGAAATGAGTTGTGGAGTCAGACAGGCCTGGTTCAAATTCCAATGTACCCCTTTGTAGCCACACATTGAGCAAATTAATTAACCTCTTTAAATCTGTTTCTACATATGCAGGATGTGATTAAGAATATGGTGATTTCAAAGACTGATGTAGATTAAATGAGATAATGTGTGTTTTGTAAGTATTGTTTCACTCAACGTATCCTGCCCATAAGCTCTATCTCATTCACCAATTTTTAAAGGCTACCTTGAATTCCAATCTATGGAATTTATTTATTGAGTCACCTGTTTTTGGAACACTTGAGTTGTTTTCAGTATTTGCAAAACCATGAATGAACATCCTTATACATACACCTTTTCCCAACCAAGTGAGCATTTCTGTAGGAACGACTCATTGAGGTACAAATATAAGGTATTTCACACTTCACATTAACAGATATTAAATGCCAGACTGCTTTCCAAAAAGATTATGCTAATATATTCTCTCACTATTAAGAAGAAAAACCTTAAGTCCTAAAATTCTAACATTACTAGATCTATCTACATTACCTAGTTTTAGAAGAGCAATATTCCCCCATCTACAACATTTACTAGACTGTTATTGACAGGAAAATATTAAAGTATGGTTAAATGGCAAGTAAAATGCACAGATTTCATTAAAACATTTCAATTTACTATAAAGCAAAACCTTATTTAATAGTGGTACACAAAGATTTGAATTTTCAAAAAATTAAGGGAAAAGTTCCATACCATAAGGTAGGCAGGGGAAGGAGTAAAGAATAAAACAAATGATCCAAAAGATGACACAATATTCATTAGTACCATTAGTATAACTACAAAATAGTATAAAACTCTAGTACTTACTCATATGTTTAATGAAAGTCATGGAGAAACTATATGAGCAGCCCTATTTAGGATTCTACCTTTTACATATAAAAACACTACACTTCTTGAAAGAGTACCATAACATATGACTGTGAATAAGTTTCAAACATAATATATTATTATAATACTACCATGGATAAAATCCTACTGCAGTGAATTCCACAAAATACCAGTTTGATATTTAAATTCTTATCCAAAATTTACTGCTGGAGGAAATAAAGATGGAAGAGATTGTAAAAATCATTTAGTCAAACAATTTCTTTTTAAAGATAAGAAAACTGATGCACAAAGTTAAAAAATAGGTAGAAATATACTTCACTTTGCAAGGTCCATGTGCTTCCCATACTCTATATTTAAGCTCTGATTCCAATTTATTTAAACTTCTCATTTTATATTTGGGAAAGTAAAAAACAAATGTTTGATTTAGTACTCAACCTTTTAAATACAATTTTAAGAGGAGGAAATTTTGCTGAAAGAATTCTTTTTATTGATAAATGCTTAAGTTTTATAATAATACAGGTCAAATATACTTACAGACACAAAGGCTATAGCTATAGAGATAAAAGGCTAACAAAAGATATTCCTATGCAGACAGCAATGCTGGAATACAAATTAAAAAAAAAAAAAATTACCTGGATATCCTGCAGGCAAATTTCATGAGCATCCAAAGAACACTGTAGTCTTGGTTCTAGTAGTTTCTTTAAATTGCCTATTGGCTCATTGATGTCTATGGCCTGGCTTACACATTCAGCTGGGGTGTAAGTTTGTTCTACAATACTAAATGTTAAAGGATATATGGATTACAATTAAATTTTTTTCCCTGGATATTAAGGTAACACTATGCTCCAAACAAAATTCAATACCAAAACACATTTCTGGTCTTTGAAAACTCATTTGTACATAGGTACTTCGACAGGCTCATCACCAACTAGTGCTGCCAAACCGAACAGTGAATTTCACAAAGAAATGGTAGCTTGAAATTTAATGCACCCTTGAAAATATGCCTCATTATGGATATACACAGGTATATGTGTGTGTACACATATAAACACTGCATATACAATATTTAAGGAGAAATGTTTGTATTTATATTACATTTTCAAGTTATTTTGAAGGATTTTTAGACCTTCAAACTTTAGACAGATACACTGTCTCCTCAAAATCTGTATGCCATCTCTACTTGTCAATTTCCCTTCCCAACATAAATACAATTTAGAAAATATAAACAGATAAGACAGGAAAACATAAGTTAAATAAAATATTTTCCATTTAATATAATCTGAACACTACTAGTTATAATCACCATAGTTCCATATTAAAAAAGAAAAAAAGTTATATTCTTCCTTAAAACTCTCTTAGGACTCTTTTGTACTGATATTTTACACTTTGAATTCAAAAGGGTTAAATTCAAAAACACTAAAAGGTTAAGACCACTCATGATTAAAAATACAAGCTGGGCCGGCCCCTGGTTCACTCAGGAGAGTGTGGTGCTGATGGGTTCAGATCCCATATAGGGATGGCTGGTTCGCTCAATGGGTGAGCATGGTGCTGACAACACCAAGTCAAGGGTTAAGATCCCCTTACCAGTCATCTTAAAAAAAAAAAAAAAACAAAAAAAACAGAAAACCCACAAGCTGATCTTAAAATAATAGTACACTCTTGTTATTTGTTAAGGTAAAAAATTGAGTATTTTGGCTAAGTAAGTATTTTTATCAAATTCTTCAGCTATAGCACAGTAGGCAATATTTTTCTTTTTTTTTTGGTAACAATTATTCTTAAAAGATCCAGATATCACTTTAAGACAGATTTTTAAAGATCTGTTTTATGTGAACTGAACTCAAAAAATTAAAAAAAAAAAATTTGTTGCCATCATTTAAACCTTGGGAGACTTCATACAAAAATTGTGAATAACCTATTTCTCTAAAAAAAAAAAATGTGATTTCACATCACTGGGCTTAAACTCCTGCACAACAGTCTGCTATAGCTGGATAGCAACTACAGCTTCCTTTACACAGGCCATTTAAAAGACACTGTGGCTTCCACCTTGGCACTTTATGTCTCTCAGACCATTTGCTTTAGGGGAAGAAGCCAGCTGCCATGCCATGAGCAACCCTAGAGAAAGGCCCAGAACTGAGGAATTGGGGCAACAGTCTCAAGAGTGATCTTGGAAGCAGATACTCTAACCTCAGCCAAGTCTTCAAATGACTGTTGTTCAGACTGACAGCTTCACCACAAGCTCATGAAATACCCTGAGCCAGAACCACCCAGCTGAGCTGCTTCCAAGTTCCTGATCCTGAGAAACAATATACAATTTTAAATGTTCAGTGTTTTTTTTTTTTTCCTTTTTTTGTCTTTTTTCGTGACCGGCAACGGATTGCAACCCTCAGTGTCGCGCCCGGACCGGGACCGGCGACGGGATCACAACCCTCGGTGTTGCCCCCGCACCTCGCTCAGCCAGTGAGTGGGAACCGGTCTGTATGTGGGATCCGAACCCTCGGCGGGAGCGCCACCATGCTTCCCAAATGGCGCACTGTAGCAGTGCACCACCAGGCCGGCCCCAAATGTTCAGTGTTTTAAGCTGCTAAATTTTGCAGTAATTTGTTACAAATATATATATATACATGAATATCAAGAGAAGCATGCATTCTCTCTATTCTTTCTTCTGCTGGAAAAAATAGGGTAATCAAACCAGTTGAAAAGCTCTATTAAAATGTTAAGATTTTAATGTTAAATGTTTAAGGTGTTAAGCTCTATTAAAATGCTTAGCTCAGGTTGTTAAATCTTCCTCCCCCCCCCCCCCCCCGGTTTTTTTTTTTTTGTTGTTGTTGATGTTGTTGTTGTTGCTGTTTGTTTGTTTTTGTGTGAGTGTGTGTGAGTGTGTGTGTGTGTATGTATGTGTGTGAATTGATTCATTCACCTTTAGCTCCCTCCAATAAGTGAAAACATGCGGTATTTCTTTTTCACTGCCTGACGCGTTTCACTTAATATTAGGACACATCTGGGTGGGAGGGGGGAGAGGGAGGAGGGAGGGAGGCTTTGGTGATGGGACACAATAACTAACTACATTGTATATTGACAAAATAAAAATAAAAAAAATAAAAATAAAAAAATAAAACAAACAAACAAAAAATAAAATAAAATGCTTAGCTCAGTTCGTTAGAGTGCAGTGTTATTAACACCAAGGTTGAGGGTTTGGATCCCTATACCAGCCAGCCACCAAAAAAAAAAAAAAATTTTTAGGTTTTAAAATTTCAACTGCACTCTCAACCCTCAGTATCCTACTCAACCTTAGTTATCTTGTTCAGTCCCACTGTTGTTGTTCTAAACCTCCTGTTACTCTCCAAAGGCTCTCTACTGCTCTTCAGTCCCCTTTACTTTCAGCATATTATCTCATCTTCTGCTTTACAGAGTAAAATAGGGACCAACAACTATTACTTACTTTCTTGTTGACTCCCAAATCTCTATTTTTTTTTTTTGGACCGGTAAGGGGATCACAACCCTCGGCACGGTGCAGTCCACACCACGCTCAACCAGTGAGTGCACTGGCCATCCCTATATAGGATCTGAACCCGTGGCCTTGGTGCTACCAGCGCCGCACTCTCCTGAGTGAGCCACGGGGCCAGCCCCAAATCTCTATTTCTATTCATAGTCTCTCCTTGGATTCTGAACTCATTACCACTTCCTCTCTTTCAAATAATAATATTTCATTATTATTCCAAGAACTAACATCTTTCACTATACTTTATGCTCAGCATTGTGCATATAATTACTCATATATCTGTACGTCTCCTCAAATGCAATGTGGCCTCTATAAAGGCAGATTGTATCTCATTTATTCATATATTCTTGAAAGTGATTAGTTCATAGCAGTTACTTATAAATATTTGTTAAAGTAGTTCAGGTTGAATTAAACACTTTCTGAAACAAAAGTAACCAGCACTGAGGAAAAGAATCAAGAATAAAATAGTACCCCAAAGGAAAAAACTACTGCAATCAATTTCTTGATCATTATCAGCTACACTTACTTATTACTACCTTTAGTAGTAATAAAACTGTTTAAAACTGTTTTCTCTCTCAGCTACAAACTTGTTAAGTGAGCAGAAAAAAAAGCAACACCTTAAAATGCTGAGGTAAGTTTTTTAAAAAAAGCCCAATCAAGCCCAATGGCTTGATTGCTGATTTTATTTAGGTATACTGATAATACAAAAAAATAATAAATTCAGAAAACACAAACCTTTCTTCTGTGCACTCTGATTTCTCTGTTCCATCGATTTCAATTTCTATGAGTTCCTCTGCTTCTCTTTTAGTCATGGTTGAAGTATTTCAAAAGATCAGTCCTGCAAGAGTTAAATATTAAGAGAGTTTGAAATTACCTGCATAAACAGAAATGATACACAAGCAGACCCAATTCAAATAAAGGCAGAGGGCAAGCAGAAGAGGGGGAAGTAATCTTCACATATAAAAGAAAATCCACAAATGACATTTATAAGCTAGTTTTTGTTTAACTGTTGTTTATTAGCCTGACATGATGACTTCAACATTCTATTGGATTTAGCGGGATGTTTTTGGCCCAATCTCAGTCAGTAATTCAAGTTACTTCAAAATCAAGTGACAGGTATGTTATATCAAAGCAACTCATAGTCTCAATAACAGAATTTAAACCTGAAACTTAACACGGAGATGAACTACAATGGTTCACCTAAAAGTTGTACCTTTTTTAGCAGAATTTACTGCAAAGCACTTTATCTATAGTGATATAAATTAAAATTAATTGTAGCTGATTTGTTACAAATTACATATTTTATAAATCCAAGTACAATATTCTAAAAGAGCCAAATAAAGAAACAAATTATAGAGATGTGCATTACTGCCCTGATTACACACTAGAGTTTTTTATTTTTTTTAATGGTTTACTTTTTCAGATGTGGTTTTACTTTAAACAAACCACTATATCAGTTTTTAATTACCTCTTGTGAAATTATTACCTAGTGCTTTAAATGATTATTGAGGGCCGAGCCCGTTGCGCACTCGGGAGAGTGAGGCGCTGGGAGTGCAGCAGTGCTCCCGCTGAGGGTTCGGATCCTATGTAGGGATGACCGGTGCGCTCCCAGTGCTCACTGGCTGTGCGCGGTGCGGCCGGTCTCCAAAAACGACAAAAAAAAAAAAAAAAAAGATTACTGATACAAAAACATTATAATTTTAAAAATGCTAAGTAATGCATAAAACAGCTACATATATTAGTATTTCTTCATGGCTATTTCCAAAGTGTTAATGCTGTAAGTTCCAGGTTCTGCTACTACCTACCTTACTGTAAGTCAACGAATCTGTCTATGGACTTCATACAGTAGGGTACTTCAAACAGTTCACGGAGAAGTAGAATTAAAAGATAATATGAATCTTTCCATGAACTGTTTGAAGTACCTTCGTATAGTCAGTCCACAGCTCCTTCAGAGTAGGTTTCTAAGTTTACTACCACATCTAAAATAGTCGTATCTTGGACTGATAAGCAACACTCCCCTAAATTTGGTATTCCAACATTTGCAAAGGAGTGCTCCCACTTACAAGATTTGAC
The DNA here is from genome assembly GCF_000696425.1 of Galeopterus variegatus. Lineage (NCBI taxonomy): Eukaryota > Metazoa > Chordata > Mammalia > Dermoptera > Cynocephalidae > Galeopterus > Galeopterus variegatus. The sequence continues at coordinate 66,520 of NW_007731131.1, read as the reverse complement.
AAAAGAATTCAAATCATCATTCTTACTAATAAGAATTATTTGTTGAACATCAGGTACTGCATTCAAATGCTTTAAACAGAACTATCTTTTTGAGCCCATCCTCATATGAAGTATTCAGAGGTTAGTGAGGCTAAACCACCTGTGGCTTCATGTCACACTTCAGATGTATCAACCAAAGCACACATTACTCCAGGTGGGCCTGAACCATGCTTTGTTCACAGACAGGCTCTATACTGCATACACTAGTAAAAGAGCCACCACCTGGAATACTGCAATCACTTCCTAATACAATAGTGTGGTTCATTTTAAAATTGAAGTTAGATCATGGTATTTCTTTGATAGATATACCAGTCTCTGTAAAATCCAAAGATTTCACCATGACCAACAAGGCACTACATGATCTACCCCCCCATCCCCACCCCATTGTTGCTCTCACGCCATCTCCCACGTGTGCCTCCTTGTTTGTCCTTGCATTTTCCTGTTCTATGGCCTTTGCTCTCATTGTTCAGTCTGCTTGGAACCTATTACCCCCAAATGTCCTCTTGGCTAAATCCCTTACTTACCTCTTTAAAGTCTCTGCTCAAATATCACCTTCTCAATGAGGTTTTGCCCTGATCACCCTCATTTAATTCTGTAATCTGTCTCTTCTTTACCCTGTTTTCTTTTCATAGCATAGTATAAAATACTATATCATTAATTTAGCATTATCATTCATTTATTATATTTATCATTTTTCTTCCCTTGTTGAATCTTCATCAAAGTGTGAAGACCAAAATTGTCCAAAAGTGACCACAGGAACTTAACTTGGTTTGTCCAGACCAAGAACTTCTCCTACTGTCTTTAAGTGGGAGGGGCCTTACCAGGCCTTAACTTCTCAAGGGATCGCGTTCTCTATGGTAGGCAGAATGATGACCCAGAACCTGAGAATATGTTAAATTATATGGCTAAAGAGGATTAGGTTGCAGATGGAATTAAGGCTACTAATCTGCTGACCTTAAAATACAAAGATTATGCTGGATTATCTAGGTAGGCCCAGTGAAATTACAAGAGTCCTTACAAGTGGAAGAGAGAAATAGAAGAGAGAGCCAGAGAGATTCAATGTGAGGAGGACTCTAATGCTTGGCTGTGACCAGCTTTGATGTCAGAGGGAAAAAGCCACAAGCCAAGGAATGTAGGTAGTTTTTAAAAGTTAGAACACAAACAGATTCTTAGAGGCTCTAAAAGAAATTTAGCCCTGCCAACACCTGATTTTAGACCAGAGAGGCTCATCTGAGACTTCTGACTTCCAAAACTGTAAGATAATAAAATTGGTTGTGTTTTTAAGCCACTGTATTTGCAGTAAGTTTTTACAGTAGCACAAGGAAACTAATACAGTCTCCCTTCCCACTTTAGAAAGGGCTGTAACTCTCCTCAGATCCCAGCATGTATAACTGCTGGGTAGCTGGTTTTCTGACAACTTAGTCTGTAAATAGCTGGCACCCAAATCTAGACTGCCTGGTACACAACTGGTCTGATTTTTCCCACATTATTTTTGCTCTCACACTTGCCCTCTAAGGACAAACAATAGAACGCAGGGTTCTCCACTCAAATAATAGATGCATGTCTAGCAGACTACCTAGGCCCCAGCAGGCTTCTCTTTGAGTTGATGAAAGAATGAAGGACCTTTGTTTTCTTTTCTTGCTGATGCTAGCCTAAAAAATCTTCTCTTCTTTCCCCAAGAAAGCCTATTCCTTAAGTGGTACTATGTATAAAATTATGGAATTTATCCTAAGCACTAAACAAAAACAGAAAACAAGTGCCCAGTAGGGACCATAAGCTTCACAAGGACAGGGATATTTGTTCACAGACATATACAAAGAGCTTTAAACAATGCCTCACTTGTGGTAGGCACTCCATTAATATGTGTTGAATAAATGAATGCTACAGGACTATTTCATACCATATAAAATGGACTCCAGACACCTTAAAGGCCTAAATGTGAAAAGTAAAACTTTAGAGCTAATGGAAGAAAATGGAGGGGACCTTTTTGTGGTCTAAGGATAGAAAAGGTTTCTTAAATAAAATTCCAAAAACTAACCATACGGAGAAAAACTGATGGATCTGATTACATAAAAATTAAGATTTATGTTCAATAGACAGGCTACAGAATGGCAAAGACATTTCAAATACCCAAAAGTGACAAAGGACTAATGGAACAGATGACAACCTTCTGGAAAAACAACAAAAAAAAGTCAGGACAAATTAGAAAAGTAGGCAAATCACAGAAAAGAAAATTCACATAAAGGGAAACCAAAATGGCTCAGGATATGAAAAAATGCTCAAATTTAAATCATTCAAAAAATACAATTTAAAACAAGGAACTATCATTTTTTACTGTGTATGTACAGCAAATGTTAGGGGAATAATGAGAAGAGTTAGTAGGGACATGTGGACATAAAACTCCTATGCCTCTATTGATGGAGTACAGACAAATCTATGTATTCTGGGGAAAAATCTAAGAAAAGCATACTAGATTGCTCAAATCAAGCATGCTTATACCTATGACCAAGCAATCTCACCCGAGACAAACACTTAGAGAAATTTTCAAATTGGTAATAGGATGTTCAGGGCAGCTTTGTTGGTGAAACCTGGAAGCTGGAGCCAAACCAAGTATCCATGGTAAGAAAGCATCCAACTACGAAAAAAAAAAGTGGAAAAACTACACACCACAGAATTTTAGTACCAGTTATAAACAAGAAAATAATGTTCACACAAAATAAATCATAAAAACTGAAAAGAGTGAGAAACAATAAAGTTTACGGCAGAAAAACACTTAAAAAAAATCATTTGTTTTACTTTCAGGGTTCACAAGGAGGTCCACTCTCATCTCCATAACCAATTTTTCTAAAAAGATTGGAAAATAAGTGGATTTTCTGGGAACTTTAGTAAAACAGAAGAGGATATGAAGTAGCAAGAGGCTAAAAAATAGCCCTAATGGCTTATCAGCAGGGATACCTGGGGCTCCCTTTAATATAAGGACTAAAACAGAAAGTTAAAAAGAAATTTATCCTATGATCTTTCTAAAAACGTTGTAGACCAGTCCCTGGAAAGTACCACATAAAGAAAAAAATAAACCCATACACTTTTGGAAAAAAGTCATGATACTCAATCTCTGAATTGATCTTTCTCTTTCTCAGTTCTCTAAATTTAGTCTAAGCAATGGAGAGATTTGGGAAATAGTCCAAATCTCTTATATCAGTGCTTGAGAAGGTCTTTGCTCTTTTTCTGGAACCAATTCCCCAGGATTCTATGACAATACTTACGTAAATGGAGACGAGAGGATCCCTTGGAGCCTCTCCACCTAAAGGCTGCCCCCAGCATAACTGCAGAGAACAACCTCACATACTTTCATTGATACCCTGGTTTTCCCAGATTAAATCTAACCTGGAGTTCAGAACATTTCACAAATTGGACACAAACTAAACCAGAATTTAACTAAGAAAGGCTAGTGTACTTTCCCTTTTGGAACCAGATAAATTTGAGGATTGCCTTTCTTCGTTGGAATGCATTATTAATTTGCAAAGCTTAGGACACTTTTTCTCAATACAGGATAAACAAACATAAGAGCAGTCTGAGAGTACCTGTATGACCAACTGCATATTTTCCCAAGCTAACAAATACTAAGTACCTGAGGAAAAGACATTTTTATTTTTAAAATAAAGTCAACAGTTAAGAAAAAGTAAAGCACCTATGTATGTGCATATACATAAAGAGAAAGCAAACATTACGGAAGTTTAATAGTGGGTGATCCCTAAGTGAAGAGTATATGGGTGTCCATTGCATAATTTTAAAAAATTTCCCTGTAGATTTGAGTTCTGTAAATAGAGCTCGGAGAAGACTAAAGTCAACAGTTTCAATTTAGTACTCGGCCTCTACAGTTCTCATGAACTGCTTCAGCTTAACATCTACCACATTATTTATTTTGTTACTTCATGACTATATACCCCTCGTGACATATGCTCCTGTACACAATGCAAGTAAAACTGACTTAAATCCACCCAGAGTCAGAATATGTCTAAAATTTAAAAAGCTTGAAAAGCTTCGATCAAACCCTAAGAAATAAGCTATTTCCTTAAAGTAGTTGCTAAAAAGTTGACCCGTTTCTTCCGAAGTTTAAGACAATACAGTACCAAAGAAAGTTATCACTACCCCATTCCACACTTCGCTCAAGGGAACCCTTCTAAACCTTTCCTCCTCCCCAGTTGGAAACTACTTACGAAATGGATTTTATTTCTAAATTACTCATCATTATCTTGCAATGAAATATAAGACACTGTCCTCTCTGCTGTTAACCTAAGCAAACGGGGATCTCTTTAAATCCAAATATGCACGAATGGCTTATCTTCCAGAACATAAAAAAGGTAAAGCTGGCAAGGTACATTAACCCATCGTTGTCCCCTTGGCTTACTTCCTTGCCTAAAAGAAAAAAGAAAAACCAAAAACTAGGTGGATACAATATACATTGATAAATGGTTTTGGTGCAACTGACAGACAATTCTAGAAAGACAACTGGATTTAAAGTGAATGAATCCCTGAGTCCGGCGAGGAGACTGGTTTTGCGCCTCTGAAATCCCGGGGGCGTCAGGACCACATCCCGACCTCAGAAACTGAGGACTGCCGCGCACAGTCGAGAAGGGGACAGGGAGGAAAGGGAGCGGCAAAAAGCGACGTGTACGGCCCGGAGCCCGAGGACGAGCGGTCTCCCGGGGCCCCGTGCCGCTCGCCCCCCGACACTTCCCTCCGCTCCCCGGACAGTCTCTCCCGCCCCTCCCCACCCGGCTCCCTCAAGTCTCCACGAACGGAAATGGGAGTCACAGCGCCGGGGACCAGCGGAAACAAAACACAGAGGCGGCCGCGGGGGGGCCGCCTGGGGGAAAAGGCCCCGGAACGAGGCCGGCCCGCGCGGGCCCGCGCTCCCTTCCTTCCCGGCGGTCGCACTCACCCACTCCGGAATCGGCCCTATCGCCCCCGCCCGCGCTCCAGAGCCGGCTGAGAACGGCAGTGGCGCGGGCTCCACGTGCAGCGTGTCTCCGGGTAAGACCTGCAGCTCCCGCGAATCCAAGTGTGTGGGCCCCGGGCCCTTCCCGCGGATTCGGCGCCGAAAAACCCCAACCCTCCCACCCACCTCCCAGGCACCCCCGGGTCCAGGACTACAACTCCCAGCAGGGTGCGCGAAACGAACGTCCGAGGCAACGGAGCCTCGCGAAACACAAGGAAGCACAACGCCCCAATCCGCTTTGTTTTACACTCTGTCACTTTCCCTGCACATATACGCCTCAACAACCCCAAGGAACAGGACGCTGACTCGGAGTGGGGTTTGGGCTAGGGGGAAAAGACCAAAGTGCGCATGCGTACAGGGCAAGCGTTCTGGTAGGAAAAAAGAGCGGGTCAAACTAGCCGAAGGAAAGATGGCGGAGGCTTCTCCAAGAGACCCGGAAGCACTTACCCTCCACTTCCTCCTCCTGTTTGGCTTCTGTCTCACCTAGAGCCGTCCGGTCGCAGACAGTCTCCGAGACGCTTCCTGTTCGGTGAGCATCGACCGACTAAGTCGGCGGCCCATAGTGCATTGCGATGGCGGGTGGGCGTGTGTGGGGCGGAGCCAGTGCCGGAAGTAGAACGGTGGTGGCGGCCGTGGCTCTGGCAGCTCCGGACTGAGTGCAAGGTGACTGAAAGGGTAGTTAGACCAGCTTGGCCTCTTGGGACTCCGATTTTGGGTTTCTTCACGGGGCTTGAGCTGCCTATTACCTCTGTCCTAGTAGGAGAATAGAGCAGATCTATGTCCTGGGCACCTTCCCGACCTGGCCCAGGGTCACAGCTGACCTCGGCGAAACTAGGCCTTGAAGTTTGCCGTAGATTCAATGCATGAAACCGATAATACCTCTTCTAAGAGCCAACCGAGGAGGCGGGGAGGCCGAGGCGTCACGGTCTCGCAGCCCGGCTGAGGCAGCCCAAGGTCAAGCGCGCGGGAAAGGTCTCCAGCCAGACCTGCTCAGCCTGGACGCGCGGGAGATTGTTTTGAACTATTTAGGCAGAAGATGACTCTTAAGAGGGAGAAGGTTAATAGTAATCTTAAAAGTTTGCATCCTACCCGAAAATGATGATGGTGCTAAAATTTTGTTAGGCAGCTTTGTAGATTGACTCTAGGAATGTGTAGTGAAGAGGCAGCGAATGGACTAAAGTTTGGCTGGTCAGTCATCACTGTAAATGGGAGCAGCATGCTTCCTCCCATAGTAAGGCCTCTGCACGGGCTCCACCCTTTTCTTGTTGCCTTCTTCAATCCTTCTGATTATGTCAGATCCCTACCATAGGCTCTTTTGGCACCCGATAGTTTTCGAATAGAGAATTTATCACAAAAGGTATTCTACAGCTATTTGTGTGATTACGTGTCTTCCGCGTGGCAGTGGAAAATCCACATTCACTGTTCAATCAGTGAAAAAAATGGAAGGGAATAAAGGAGAAGGAACAAGTTTTGGTATTAGATTATGTGTTTATTTTTTTGGACGAGTTTGTAGTACTTAATGAGGGGATGAGAACTGTTGAATATATAGGTTTGGAGTTTAGAGAAAAGACAAAATTTAGAGACGTGATTTGGGAATCAGTACTTAGACGATAGATAAATGAAGAAATGAAAATGGTTTTCACCCAAGTTGCATAGGAATGACATGATCTTTGCACTCAGTTAACCTTAGAGCAAATTAAGTGTGGGGGTATGGGCAATTTAATAACCTTTTTTAGACATAGTTTTATCATCTGTGAAGCAGGGATAAGAACACCTTCCTCTAACTTATGTTGCTGTAAGAGCATAAGGGAAGAATATATACGGAGGTACTTTGCAAAATACATAGGGCTGAAAAAATGTTAAGTGACCTTATTGCGGAGTGTTAAGTGTGTCCTTAGGTTGCCAGAAGGGAAAATAGACATTGAATTGCACAATTTTTTATATATATTTGTGTTGAGTCAGATTCTACTGTGTAACCTTGGACTGGGTACTTAACCTCTAAGCCTCAGTTTCTATACTTGTATGTGTAAAAATGGAAATGATAAGTGGCACCTTGTAATGTCATTTGTTGTTTGTGGCTTTTTCTCAAGTATTTTTCTCTGATGTGATATAAGAGTGATATGTTATCAATTCTTTAATTTTTTCAAATAGTTTGCTTTCATCCTGGCAGGTGAAGGATATCTGGTTGACTGTAGGATTTTTTTTGGTAGTTTTTATATGCTATTCCAGGATTTGTTATCCTTGGCACTATTGACATTTTGGACTATATAATTCCTTGTTGAGGTGGGGGATAGGGGACTGCTGTTGTTATTATAGGGTGTTTAGCAGCATTCCTGGCCTCTATCCACTAAAGGCCAGTAGCACTCAGCCTAGTCAGGACAACCAAAATTGTCTTCAGACAGTGCCAAATGTCACCCGGAGGATAAACTACCCTATTTGAGTATCATGCTACTCTACCGTCTTCTAGCAAGTGCTTCTCAAACTCTTGGTGGTAAAAGGCCATTCTCCAACCCCTTATCTGTCTTTTCTTCTGGAATTTCTGTTTGCATATATTTGTTGTAATTTGGATTTTTATTTTATTTTTTTGCATTTGATCTTTACATCAGTAAATTAAGTATCAACAGGGATCATCCTTTCCTTCAATTTATCTACTGAAGATTTTTAGTTAGAAAATAATGTATTTTAGCTTCAGGGAATCTAAGGACTTGGAAGTCTTTAAGTCCTCATTTTTAAAATTCAGACTTTCATCTCCACAAATTCTATTTCACTGATTACACTGTAATGCCTGATCTTCTCCTCTCCTTGTAGGACTCACTTGAGCTAGTTGCTATTTTTCTTTGCTGGTTCTTTTGGACTTTGATTTGATTGTTACAGTATTCTTTTTTTTCAGCCCATGCTGCTTTATTGCTAAATTTATTTGTATATATACACACACAGGTGCAGAATTTCCAACTCTTATAACAGTTACTTTTTATATCAAAGAATAAAATCCCAAAGATGGCATAGCTTAAAAAGCATGCTGCCTTTTGTAATACTTTAAACACATTCAATGAAATTCTTTAAACATTATCTTATATAACAATGGTGCAGTGGAGAATATGCAGAATAGCAAGTAAACACAGTGAGCAACTCTTGTACTTACAGGACAGTAAATAAAACTATATGTGACGGATCTAATACTAACCTTTTTAATTACAAGAGATGGGTGGTTTTAAGCTGAGACTTATTTTTGTTTAAGGATTGATGGTTATTACAGTTCTTGAATGGCTGGAGTCCTGTAGCTGTAACAGACAGTAGTTTCTCCCTCTGTGGGCCTGTTAAGTAGAAACTTCCAGGCTATAATTCCTAGCTGAGGCAACTGACTCCAGTCTCCTTGCCCAGCTTTCCTTTGGCCTTTGAGGTCAGGGAAACCTGGCACATTAATTTGGGGCCTAGTTTGCTTTTTCTGCTAGGGGTGGGCAGTGTTCTAACAGCCTACCTCCACTATTTCCAACAGCCTACCTCTACTATTTCCAACAGCCTACCTCTACTATTTCCTCTGGTTCAAAACTAAGTTCATTGGAGAAGAAACACCACCTTCCAGATTTTATGCTTTCTTTCTGCCTTACCCCTAGTGGAGTCTCAGGCCTGTGTTGTTCCTAACTATTCCTAGGTCCCAGGGCCTTTTGATTAAGCAACAAAAAACTGCAATGGGGCATGAAGGGGGTAAGGAAATTGTAGTCAGGTATAGACTGAGTTTGGTATGATTTAGTTCCATAGCAATTAGTAGAATTAGATTTCCCCTATGTGATATACGAGGGTACTTCCAGAAGTTCATGTAAATATTCTTATTATCTTTGAATTTTATTTTTCCACAAATTCTTTGAAGTACACTCATTTTTAGAGGTGTTTTACCATTTTATATTCAGTACGTTAACATTCTGATGCTTGTTTTCAGTAACATAGAATCACCATGATTCTTCAGAGGCTCTTCAGGTTCTCCTCTGATGTTGGGTCAGCAGTCTCAGTCCATTTGCGGAGGAACATTGGTGTTACAGCAGTGGCATTTAATAAGGAACTTGATCCTGTACAAAAGCTCTTCGTAGACAAGATTAGAGAATACAAATCTAAGCGACAGTAAGTGGGTAATCAACCATGATGTAAATGTAAATATTCAAAGTATGTAAGTTTCAAAATGGTACTAGAAGATTACTTGGTGTTTGGAAGTGTCTAAGATCCCTGACAGAGGTTCATTTGGTGTCCCCCAAAAGGAGATAAGGATCTTGATTTTTTTTTTAAGTCTCAAATTCTATCTTCCATATAAGGGTTACAAGGGAAAATCCCATTAAATCTATTGTCATTTTAAATATATTCTTACTGTAATGTCATTTATTATGATAAACTAAGTCAATTCCTAAGAGTACATAGGATCTTAGAAATCATTGAGCAGCTTTATATTTAAGAAAAGTAAGTCCCTTAGACATTGATTCGCCAAAGATCATAAAACTAGTTGGGAAAAAAACTTGTAATTAAAGTGTTCTAACTCTCAATTTAGTGCCCTTTCTGTGACATCATGATTTGGGGGAAATGTATAAACACAACATTTTTTTCTTAAAGGCTATTTCCATAGTTAAATATCTCTAGTAATATCAAAGGACAAAAGACTCTGAAATGGCATAGAGTAAATCCAAGAAAAACATGATTACAGAACCACAGTTTTGGAGATAAATGACCACCTTAGTCATCATCAGGTCCAACCCCCAAATATTAGGAAAAGTGGTATACATCAGTTCATAGTTCCGTTTTCTTTTATTTAATTGTTTATTATGTATAAAGCACTGGGCTGTTAACTGTAGTGGGCCACACTGCATTTTCACAATATTTTAAAAATTGGTAGGGGTAGAAAGCTTGTAAGCAAGTAAATACAATATAAGGTAAAATGGGTTAGGTGCTAAGATAGTGCACATTCACTGTTCGGAGAGTTCGTAGGAGGGAATACAGAAGTCCTTCAGTATCTGTGGGAGATTGGTTCTAGGACCCCCTGCAGATACCAAAATCCATGGATGCTTAGGCTTCTTATATAGAGTGGTATAGTATGTAACCTATGCGTATCCTCCTGTAGACATTAAACTCTCTAAATTATTTATAATACCTAATACAGTGTAAATCTGTATAAATAGTTATTATATTGTATTGTTTAGGGTATGATGATAAGAAAAAAAGCCTGTACATGTTTAGTACACATGCAACCATCCTTTTTTTCCCCCAAATATTTTCAGTCTGTGGTTGGTTGAATCTATGGATATAGAACCCAAGGACATGGAGGGCCTATTGTACTCCTTTGTAGCTGGAGGCACTTTGGAAGGCTTCTTGGAAGAGTTAATGTTTTATTTTGGCTTTGAAGGCAGTGTTTAGGGTCATTCATGCCCCTTGAGAATCTCAGGGACAGCTGTGGATCATCTTCCCAGTTTAAAAAGAAAAAAGCAAAGAATTTACTCACATGATTTTGCTTATAGCTTGAAAGTGTTCTCAAACCTGCGGAAGGCCATCAGTAGAAACGCATACCCAGGGATCTACCCTAGGTTAAGAACAATTGATATGAAAGTTGGACAGATAAATGGGGGTAGGAGGAGGATATCTTTTAGGAGGAAAGAATGGCATGAGCTACAGCATGAAAACTAGAAAGTGCAAAATATATCTAAAGAACTATGTAATTCTGTTTCCATGGAATATATGGCCTGTGAGGAGTGCAGTGAGCAGTGAGGATGGAATGGGGTTAGAATGAGGGATCAGCGAAGGCCTTGATGTAGATTGAGCAAATAAGATATTACACGATTGGCATTTGTGAGAAATTAAAAGTTTTTGAACAGGATGCTGGGAATGGAAAGAGATTACTCTGAATTAGGAATATAACTTTAATCAGTGTATTAGAAGAATTGGAATGAGAAGGGAGCAAAGACAGATGTGTTAGGAAAATGTAATAATCCAAGCATTACTTGATGAGAACCTTGACTTTATAGCAGTGGGAATATAAGAGTGATAGAGTCAAGACATTGAGATGCTGAGAACTGGTCTTGGTGATCTGGGAGAGAGGCAGAGGGGAGAGAACAAAACTAAGACTTTGAGATTAGGTAACTAACAAAAAGGTGTTGCCATTACCAAAACTAAGGAGGAGAGATAGCGAAGGGATTAATGTATGTTAAGGTACCATGTGCTTTATAGACATCGTTATGAAACTCAGAACAACCCTATAGATGTTATCCCAGTTTTATATGTGAGAAAATTAAGGCTAGAATGTTAGAATATGCCAACAATCACACTATTCAGTAAGCAGGACTAGTTGGAGAATTTGTCTTCTGTTCAGAGAGGTTGTGGCATCTTAGTATTGATGCTGTTTGTACTTTAACTGTCCTTAAAAAACTGTCCAGTAAGAAGTAAAATTTTAAGTATACCCTGAATCTAAAGAGTGTAGTTTATGGGTCATTCATTAATTTGTGCAAACAACAACATGGATAGGTGGACTGAAATGGACCCTGGGCTGGAATCCAGTTCTGCCACTTTTTAGCTCTGTCACCTTGGAGCTGGTTATTATTTAACCTCTGTATAATAGTTTCCTCATATGTAAAACAAGGATGATGATAATAGTACTTTCTGTTTCATACGATGTTATAAAGATTAAATGATTCAATAAGTTAGCATGCCTAGTATTTGCTAAGTGAAATAAGCAAGTATCTCCTGAGTGTCTCCTGTGTTCCAGTGTCCTGCTAGAGCCTATGGATATAGTAATAAATGAGATGAGCAGTGAGACTTAAGTTCAGTTGAGGTGGTAGATGATTTCTGGCCCCTTTTTATGGTAAGAGTGCATATTGAAGTTATAATAGCCATCATTCATTAGTAACCAGTGTATTGTTAAGACTGAATCTTCTCAAAGCAGTTGCTAAAGCTTTGTGGGTCCCAGAGCTGGAAGACAGTCATTAAAGTATCTGGTTGAAGGCTCTATGTAGAACTGCACTGTCCATTTTGGCAGCCATTGTCCACATGGGTCTGTTAAATTCTAATTAATTATAATTAAGTATAAATAAAAATTCAGTTCCTAAGCCTCATTTCAAGTGTTCAGTAGCCAGATATGGCTAGTGGCTACCATATAGGAAAACACAGATAGTATTTCTATCATCACAGAAAGTTCTACTGGACAGTGCTGATCTAAAAGAAAATTGGATACATAACGAGAAACTTTATTAACAAGTTCTTAAATAGGAGCTGTCTATGTATTTTTTGTGGAAATTCTTTAACATAAATAAGACCCTATGTTTTGATCATAGGCATGTGTGAAAATATTACCCTTAAAGGAATTTTTACTTGTAAATTTTTCAAGTTTATAATATTCATTGAAAGGCAGGCAGTAACATTTATGACAAACAGCAGAATTTGTCAAAAGAATTAGAACTAGTTGACCCCGCTCCTGGTCCTTGATGCTATACTGGTTCAACATCCCTAACATGAAATCTGAAATGGTTCAGAATCTGAAAGTTTTTGAGTGCTGACATGACGCTCAAAGGAAATACTCATTGGAGCATTTCAGGTTTCAGATTTTCGGATTAGGGATGCTCAACCAGTATGTATTCTGCAAATATTCTAAAATCTGAAATCTGAAACAATTCTGGTCCCATGAATTTTGGTTAAGGGATTTTATTGCTTAGCAAATAAAATACAAACTGCCAGCCTTAACATTCCAGGCCTCCCGTAATCTGGGTTATTTTGGTTTTTCCATCTAGACCTCTTAGTATTCCCGCATATAGCCAATGCTTTACCACCATGTCTTTGCTTTTTTAGTCTTAGAATGTCTCAAGTTAAAATCTGATTGCACCATAGCACAATGGATAGCACATTGGACTTCTAACATCTGGTCCCAGAAGCATGATTTGTCTCAAGTGCCACCTTTCTTAAATGAAATTTTCCCTGATTAGCTCAGCAAAAGTGATCTGTCCTCAACTTGAGTAGTTTTTTTAAATCATATCTTTGAAGCTTATTACATAACTCCCTTACAGCATAAATGTTTTTAAAATGTAATTTTTTTCTTCTAAATTGCATAATCTCTGAGGGTAGAAAATAATTTGCTTCTTTGATAGGCTCTTATTATAAAGACTTGAAGTTACTAAGACCTTTTAAAAGCCATTCAGTGATGGCTAATTTAAAGCAGAAGATGATAATAGGTAACACAGAGTGTTCACTATGTGCCAGGTACTATGCTGAGTGGTATGTACTTGTGCATTATCTCTTTATTTCTCTTACCCCCATTTGGTAGGACCCTCACTTTTAGATATGGACACTAAAGTTTAGAGTGCTTCATGCCTTGCTCTGGTCTACACAGTTACTAAATGGTAGAACTGACATCCACATGAACCAGTCTTTGACTTCAGAGCCCAGAGCCCATGGCTTTAGCCATTACACCTTATTTCAACTTAGACCCTGAGAGATTCTGACTTAATTGTCCTTGACACTAACAAACCTCAAATGTCAGAGGTTTGTTTGAAGTTACCTCCTTTATTTCGTGAAACCTCATCATATTAAAATAGTTTGAGTTGAAATTCAAGCGGAAATACAATTGTCCCTCTGTGTACAGGGGATTGGTTCCAGGATTCCCTGCTGGTACAAAATAACCATGGATGCTCAAGTCCTGCCGTTAGCCCTTTGGAACCCATGGATACGAAAAGTTGGCCCTCCATATCCATGGGTTCCACATCCAGCGAATACTGTATTTATCCTTGGATGCAAGAGCCATGGATATAGATAGCTGACAGTACTTATTTTCTTTCTGAAAAGAGTATTTTTTCCTACATGAAAACATTTAAAATGCTTTTGAAACTTGATGGTGAAAAGTAATTTTGTTCTTGTAAACTAGTGCATAAAATTAGTTTTTATTTGCTCATTTACACAACAGGGCATCTGCTGGACCTGTTGATACTGGCCCAGAGTATCAGCAAGACCTGGAGAGGGAGCTGTTTAAGCTTAAGCAACTTCATGGAAATGCAGACATGAATACGTTTCCTAACTTCACATTTGAAGGTAAGTCTCTTTAATCACAGATTCATTCTTGTGGGGGATTAAATTGAGAATATTTATACTTATTGGGATTTAGAGGATTAAATGTCAATTACATGTGAATTTATTAGGACCATGAAGTGTACATGAGGAGCTCTTGGATAGTTAGTATTGGAGGTCACATAACATAGAGATTAAGTGGTGGAGATCTGAAATCAAACTGCCTGATCTTGAATCCTGACAATATCACTTTCTAGCTATGTGATCTTGGATAGTTAACTGATGCCTGTTTCCTTATCTGAACTTTGTGGAGAATTGTAGTATCCTGTTCATATGATAGTTGTAGTTAAATAACATATGTAAAGTCAGTTAATAGAGAGCTTGACTCATAGAAAGTGTTGAATAAATGTTTAGCTATTATTTCTTTGAGGATGTTTAAAAACAGTCGATATTCACTAAAAAAAAAAAAAAAAATCAGAAGATTGATGAGTTAAATCTTGAAGAGTACTAGATGATACATCATACCACAGTATGGCTAAGCTGAATCTTTTTTTCTTCTTCTTAGATCCCAAATTTGAAGTCATTGAAAAACCCCAGTCCTGAAGAAATAAAGTTAATCCGGTAATTTGTCATGTATTAGTTGTAAAAGTAATCAGAAGTATCAAAATAAATGTACATTTCACAACTGTCAAATGTTCTTTTAATTCTGATTCTAAATAAATTATTTGGTGATGTTGAATGTATGCTTGAGTATTGAATTCTGTGTTTTTAAATCTTTTCATTTGGTTATAATGAAACAGATGGAGACCTTGCATAAACTGGGTACAACTTGCCCATAATCCTGCCAGACTCTTCTCAGTGTGCAGGGGTATCCTTTTAGCAGTGGAGACTTACTGCCGGAGGTGAGCCACCATTATCTAAGGGAATGTTTGCTGTGCAGGGATATTATACCTTCTCCCAGAATATGAAGGAGTGGTTTATACATACTTTTTGTCAGAGCTTTCTCAGGAAACTCAAGTGTAATTTTGAATATGTACAGGAACATTTATCCCCTCAAATGTTAAATGATTTTATCCTAGTAAACCAGGTCCCTCATCTTTGCTTACAGATCACAGAGTCTATTACAGTTTCAAACAGATTGAGGAGGAAAAGAAAGGGATGATGGGAGAGGAGAGTTCTATAACGGAACTTAGCTTTAAAAGATTGAACTGTATTGTGTTGCTTTGTCCAAGATCTAGCAGATATGTCCCGGATAATCGGCATATCAGGCACCATCAAAATTTTAACTATAGATGGCTCTCATGGAAATTATTTTTTATTAGTTTTTTAAAAAGGAAAAATTTTAAAAGGCATAACATGCCTTTTTATATCTGTCATAAATGTGTTAATAAATATGAGTTTTAATAAACCTTTAAGGATTTTCTTTAAAAATGTGAAGTAAAAAACCCAGCCTTCCTTATGAGATTTAGCTCACTTCAAAGGGAATAGATTTATACTGTGGTGTGCCTTAGCTGAAGTGAAACCTGCTGTGGAATACTTTTGAAAGATCTCCAAATATTTCTTAATAGTATTGGTGTGGTTAAACTAATAAGATAGGTGGAAAAGGAATTTGGGAGAGTAAAGCAGTAAGAAGAAATAGCCCAATTTTCTTCAAATGCAGCTAAGCAACAACAGATCAGTTGAACTACTTTTAAGTAATTATAGGCACTGGAACAGAAAATCTGATGTTTAATTATGGCACCATTTAAAGGTAATCAAGGAAGTCTAGTTGCTTAGGGTTTTTCTGTAAGCTTCCTTGAAACAGCAGCTCTACTCTACCCAGCTGTGGCAGCCAAGCTGTCTTGGGTTAACTATGCAACTGCCAGGAAGTAGAGAACAGACTGACCGTCTCCGCATATGCGTCATCTCCCTGTGTCTTTCCCTTCCTCTCCACTCAGATTTTAGTTGAATTGTACTTTTTATAATCTCATACACATTTTTTATCTGTCTCACAACTCTTTGGAATTTGCTTGAACATCTCAATCTCTTCATTCATTATTGAAACAGGATTCTATTTGTGACTAACCGAAAGAAGCACCTCACTGTGGTGCCGTACTACATTATAGGGCTATACCTTTTTGTCTAAATTTTGGTCAGGCAAGTGTTCCCTGTTTTCCTGTGAACCATTATAGCAGTGCTGTGAGTCGTAGATCTCAACCAAGGTCTCAGCTTCCTCAGAGCCCCTCCTCTTTCCTGTGAGGCTGTCTCGGCTGCAAACTCCAGCCTTTGTTCTGCACTTCAGCTTGCCAGTGCACTCCTCCTGCACTTACCATTTGGGACATTGTGACAAATGACCTCAGCTGCTTTCTGGACTCTGGCAGTTTACAATGGGTCTTTCCCCCTTGCCTGATGTTATGTGCTGATTGTGTTCCCCCTAAATTCATATGTTGAGGCCCAACCCCCAGTACCTCAGAATGTGACTATATTTGGAGATGGTGACCTTAAAGGTGATTAAGTTAAAATGAGACCGTTAGGGTGAGTTCTTATCCAATCTAATAGGTATCCTCATAAGAAGTGGAAATTTGAGTTGAGGAAAGGTAGGGAGAACTAGAAAGGGACACGTGCTTGTTATTTACCTAGTGCTACCTTTAATAATGATAATAACCAAAGAAGGCTTCTGTTCTAGGCAATTTTTACTTATTTAATCCATTTAGTGCAGGGGTTTTTGTTTGATTTTGGCTGTTACTCTTTGATTGTTGCCATCCCAGTGTAGCAGGCTTCCAGATACACTGGAGAAGCCTTTTGAGTGTACCAAATGTGGGAACGCATTTATGCATTCCTCTAGCTTGAATAATCACCTGCGGACTCACAGTGCCAAAAAACCATACACATGTATGGAATGTGGGAAAGCCTTCAAGTTTCCCACGTGTATTAGCCTTCACATGGGAATCCACACTGGAGAAAAACCCTATGAATGTAAATGATGTGGGAAATCTTTCAGTTATTCCAGTTCCTTTCGAAGTCATGAAAGAAGGCATGCAGATGACAAACTATCAGCGTAAGGAATGTTAGGAAGCCAAAGGTGTTCTGTTCACTCTGAAGACATGAAAGAACTCAGTCAGGAGGAACCCTGTGAATGTAAGGAATGTGGAAGCATCTTCACTACTCTTTTTGGTCTTAACCAAATACTAGCTCTCACTTAAGGTGTATGAATTCTTGGGGGGGGCCAATGGGCTAGGAGCTCTTCCTTATTGTATAGATTACCTTAAATGGGAGGTCCACTTCAACTTCATCTCTCCCAAATTACCCTCAGCTCCCACTCCAATGGTAACGCCACAGTCTTTCATTTCAGATGTTTGCTCTTGGTGAGACACTAACAAGAAGGCTCAAGGCCAACTACTTTCAGTGATGCCTACTGGACCCACCGGAAAGTAACATATACTTGACCTTAGAAATCATGGGAAAACAGGTGCTTTACCATCGACCCCTACCTCCTCACTTCTTGATACTTTTTTCCAGCTCTTTCACCCTGCTCAATTAGCTGCTATTTCTTGGCAGGTGCCTTCAGTTTTCATAAGTGATTCTCTTTAAAATTCTCTTTACTCGTCTTGGGGGTGAGTTGGGGAACACACTACTCATAACTGACATTCTGTGTGTGACAATTTGGACAGTTCATTCTGTGTCTCTGTGTCTCTGCCTCTCTTCTTCTCTTTTTTTGTCTCTCTCTCTCCTCATTGCTTCCCATCTCTAATCCATCCATACACATTTCTGTTTATATGGACTATGTGGCAGGGTAAAGGGGTGTGGTGGACTGGAGTAATTATTTTACAGTAGCACTGTCTCTTCATGAACAGCAAAAGGGTACTTGTACCCAATGTGTTTATCATTTTCTTTAGAAAGAGGGATACTTGTCTTCAGCCTTTGAACAACAGAAAAAGTCCCAATTAATGTTCTGTTACATGAATATATTATATCCTTATGTATAAAACTTTTTCATTCTCTTTGCTATATGGTATCCTAAAATTTAGAAAAGTTTTTGTGACCTACAGTAGCTTTAATTCAATGGCAAATATTTGGAAGGAAAGTGTGAGAATGAAAAGAAGCATGGGCAGGCAACTTTAGGAGTCCACTTACAAATTTTAGAAAATCTTCTCAGTTTTTACTCCATCTTTAAGACTTACAAATAGCACATTCAAACTTGAAAATAAAGAGATCATAAAATGGAGCTTTGAAATAGTCTTCAATCTCCAAGAAGTTTAAACAGGTCCTTTGTTGACATACACTATTCACTTGTTTTGAGAGCATTTTCTTAGTAGAAAATATGAAGACATTTTATACTCTGCTATGTCTCAGTACATTTTTTCAAACTCAGTCAAGTAAAAATACGGTATATATTAAAAATTAAGAAAAATTAAAAAGTATCAACAAATGGAAGCTTATAGATTACCTTGAATTTCTTGACCAGTTATTACTACTAAAACTGTTCCAAAAACTTATAGAACAAGAAACAAGAGATGGAAAATTTTTAAATTTGAAAGTTGGAAAAATATTTTGAGTTTTTTAGAGAACTGTTTGGAAATGGACACCTAATTACTAAAAGGATGGGATAAGAGAAAAATAATTTCTCTTGATCTTTAATTCATGGGGCAATAATTTGTATAACTTTGCATAATATACACAAACTGGGTTATAATAATGTTACAGAATATTTTATCAATATTCTAACTAAATCTATGAAAATAATTTATCAGTAAATATTCTTTAAATTTGCTTTTTCATGGGTGTTTTGATTTTTTAAAAATTCATTCAGCATTTATTAGATACTGACTTCATGTTAGATACTGTTAAAATACTTTGGGACATATAATGACGTATGAAACATGGTTCCAGATTGGCAGGGATGTCAGACATATACATAACTAACTGTATTGTGAGATAGAAACCGGTAAATGCCATACGAGGATCAATCAAGTGCTATGGAAATTAAAAGAAACTTCTTCCAGCAGGGGGAATGAGAAGGCTATCTTAGAGGGGTGGAATTTAACCTCTTAAGGAGTAGACTGAATTTACATATCTTGTGATTAAGAGAATTAGCATGTCAGGTGGAGCGAGTATTATAAGTAAATGTATACAGGAAGGGGGAAAATGGGTTGTGAAGATAAAATGACCATAGCTGAGTTTGATGGGTACATAAGGTAACCAAAGAGGACAGTGGAACATGTAGTTGAACAGGTAGGTTGTGAGGGGATATGTATATGTGGAGGGTGGGGAGGGTCTTGAATTCCAGGCTAAGGAATTTAGACCTTGGCATATACTATGTAAAAGAAGAGTGAAAGGGTTTTAGCCAGGGGAAGGAAGAAGAGGGAGAAGGAGTTGACATTGTTCAAGAGAATAATCGGGCAAGTGACTGATGGGGTGGGGTGGAGACTTAGAGGGGAAAGGGGCCTCCAGAACAGGAGACTGAAATTGTGACTGAGAGAAAGGGCACTTGAGGGAGGATGGTCCCACAAGAAAAAAGGTGAGATAATAACAAAAGTCTGAGATAAAAGGATCACAGTAATGAATGCTGAAGTAAATGAGTAAATGGGAGGTTAAAGATGGGGAGATTTAGAGAAAGGAAAGTGGTAGTGATTATAGAATTTAAATGCATTGGTCCTGGTTAGCTTAAGTATTTTATTAAATAAGATTAGAGATCTGTGGAGAATAAACAGAGTAGATAAGAATGAAATAGCCCACCAAGGCATTTAGACTGCATAGAGCTAAATGGGAAAACAGGAAGGTATTGTAGGCTGTGAGACTAGGGAGGGGTGGATGGGCAGAGATTAATGAGAATGAAGGGAAAGTATGCGATGAGAACGGGAGAATTTAAAAGGCAGGAGAAAAACATGGTGTGTGAAAGAAACATCCTGAATCAGAGGGACCTGGGCCCACACAGACCTAGACTCCTCACATACCAGCAGCTCCTTGCACTTGGCGAGTTACTAATTCCCTGGGTCTGTTTCCTCATCTATTAAATGATGACACTGCCCACTCCATAGCACCACTGAGAAGAATGAGATTTTATATGCCCTCACCCCACCCACCCCATCTCTGACATATATAAAGTATTCAATAAATTTCACTTATTTTCAGAGCATTTTTTTCAGGATCTGAGAAGTTGGCAGATATCCAAACTGAGAGATGATGAGATTCTAAACTGAAGCAGCTAAAGAGCTGACCTTGTAACTACAGATGGTAAGAGGATATAGTTTCCTGAGTTTTACTCAAGAACAGTAGGTAGATGACTCTTCCCCCTCACTGTAAAATGGGTCTAAAAAGTTTAACAAGTTCAGCTATTTTTATTAATGTAAACTTTTAATCAAACAAAGCCACCTGTGGGATGAAGGAAGTTCTTTGCAAAGCTGTGTTGAAAAACAATGTCATTCCAGGTTTAGTTAGGCTAAATCCCCATCTAAAATCCAGTTACAACAGCAACAATAATAATTAAAATAAAACAATCCAAAACTTGCTATTAAAGATTCTAGAGCCCTAATCTTTATATAACAAAACTTCATTGCAGGAAAATAAAATCAAAATGCTCTAAGAATTACAATGGGATTTTGCCAGCAGTACAGTGTTCAAGTCCTTCAAACAAAAGCAAATGGAAACACAAGTCCAGACACCAGTGACCCACAGACAGATATACTTTTAATAATTAGAAAGTTAGTACTCAATACTGTCTTTGTGTGGGAGAAAGCATTCTTGATTTTTACTTAGCTGTATACAGTATTTTAAGATAATGTATAATACATATTTGACACAAAGCGTTAGATGTTCACACTGCAAAGAATGAATCCCCTACCTTTGATATCTTAAAAAGCTTTTCAAAGACTATACTTTCAGGGATCATTTCTATAGTTCATTAAAAAGCTTTTCATCTATTAGTGAACCTAAGGCACTACATATTCCCCGCCCCATCCCCCCGCATTATGATTTGTGTTGTTTAAATGGAAGAAGTTGATCTTATGTGATAGTATGCATGCCTCAAGAGGCATCTTTGAGAGTCACATATCCCCTTAGCTCTTGGCAATGCAAGAGGAAAGCATTCCTCAAACCAAAGCTAATCTTCCAATCAAAGTATAGGCAACATTTAGCCTGATTTCTTACAAAAGCTTATAGATAGGTGTTTTTTCATTCTTCACCACCATGAGTTGGGAAAGTATGCCTGTGGGCCAAATCCTGTCTGTGCCTGTTGGTTTGTAAATAAAGTTTTACTGGAACACAGATATGACCATTTGCTTAGTTATTGTCTATAGTTGCTTTTGTGCTTCAATGGCAGAGTTGAGTAGTTGCAACTGGGAGACCACATGGCTTACAATATCTACTATCCGGCCTTTTATAGAAAATGTTTGCTGACACCTGACTTGTAATAATTTGACCTTTGGGGCAGAGCCATGTTACAGAATCCCAATTTCCAGAAAGAGGTTGGGTGAGAAGCATCAAATATCACAGACAAGTCAAGGGGAGCAGTCTGACAACAGGCATCTTCCTGGTAGCTTGGTGTCCAGGCACATGCCAGGCACTCAGTGAGTGCTTATCCATTTGTTTGTTCAATGTATTCTTGAGATTTGCTTTGCCCACTGGGTAGAAAGAGTAGAATCCTTTGAAAGCAGCTTAATCAAGTTCAAAGTTGTCAAAGGTAGTAAGTAACATTTTCATCCAGATTTGCTAAGAACAGGACATGCCTTAACCATATTTTGTTTTTAATATGAACTGAATCAAAGTAAGTTATAAATTATAATGCTTTTAAACACAGACTAATTGCTTTTACTATTAACTGTATCATTGGAATTTTCACATTGTAACACTAGCTGGAGGTCTTTGTGGTTAATCAGTTGAGAAATGGGTGATTAGACCCATTTTTCATTTCAGCCACTGTTTCTTGTGTGCCCTCTTTGTATCAAGCAAGATGTCAAATGCAGGGAGTCACAGTGAACTCTTTTATCTCATTTTACTTGTCAGATACCCATTTCTTCCCTCCGTATTCCTGCTTTGCCATAAGCAGGACTGGCAACCCCCTGGCCTTAACAGCAAGGGATTTGGCCCGGCCCAGAATTTCACTGCAGGATTTTTAGACACAAAGAGGTGTGAGGTCACCACTCATGCAGGGAAAAGTACCTGTGAGGTTGTGTAGGCTCCAGTGGCAAGTTCTGATGTTGAGGTCACTGATCCTTGCAAAGTCTTAGGGAAAGGAAACAGCAGCAAGCAGCTCTTGGGGTGAAATAAGACCGTTGGGTTTGTGGTTGACTCTCAAAATTATGTTTAATAAAGAAATCAGTGACACACACCAGGTAAGTCCTATGGTGCAGAGCTGTGAGCTCTGGCCATTGCGTATTTCTCTTCATGTTGCTTTTGGTTCTCAGAAGTGAAACACAAAGTGCAGATTCCTGGGTTTAAGACCCAACCCTGCTATATCCCTTCTGTGAATATAATAGTGATAAATGAACAGCAGACTAAGGATTATATTAGGGGAGAAAAGAGGATGCTGGTAGAAGTGAGACCAGAGATTGCTTTTGCATTTGTTATAGTTTTCTGAACTCCCTAAATCAGATTCTTGCACAGAGGGTGTATGCAATTTATATTTTCATGCTCTATGGATTAACTTTGTAATCAGCATGATATATTTTAGTAACTTTCTCTAGAAGTTAGGACACTGTTAACATCTCACAAACCTCAGGCTATTACAAAGTATTTTGATCCTTTTAACAGTCCAAACACAAGAAGACAGACTGTATTTTAGGTGTTGACAGAACTATTTGTTTAAAATAACAATTTCAGGGCTGGCTGGTTAGCTCACTCGGTTAGAACATGGTGTTAATAAAATAACAATTTTACGTGAGTTAGCGGTCATAAAATTTAAAATGAAATACCAATTTCATATCCTCAGATACCTCTTTGCAAATGTAAGACAAAGCAGTGTTTTATAATCATTTAATAATCTGTGTAACAACTGTGATTTTGGTATACTCAGAAGTAGAATTCTTTTAAATTATAAAGGATTTTGTGTGCTTGAAATCCTAGGAAAAGAAAGAAAAAACAAGTTTAAATATATTGTATTAATTCATATTTAAAGAAATATATATAAATCTTATGAATATCAAGCTACTTATAATTTTAGAGGTAAAAGCAAGCATATATTTAATTAAATCTATTTTATGGGGAATTTAAATACTAGGAGACACGGTATTTGGAAACTTTGCCAAGGAAGTAAAGAAGTAGGACTGAAAGAGCAAGAGAAATCTTGTTTGTTAGGGGGATGCTACTGGCATCTAGTGAGTAGAGGCCAGGGGTGCTGCTAAACCTACAATGCACAGGACATCCCCCCACAACAAAGAACTATGCAGCCCAAAATGTCAATAGTGCTGAGGCTGAGAAACTCTGCTGTAGGGCAAAATAGAATTGAAGGAGAGTCTATTTCTTAGCTGATGAGGGCAACTGAGAAGAAAACAGACAAAAAGGAAAAAGTCTTTTCTATTCTTTCAATTTAGACTCAAAGTGTCTCTTACTGTTGGTGGGATGGGATTTCATTCCACACTCAAGGAATACTTTCCATAAATAGTAGGAACAAATATGGAGTTACATATTGTTTGTCTTCTAATCAAATAACAATAGTATGCTTTCAGTGTAGTAAACTGCAAAATAAGGTGACTTTGATAGACAGTTTCTGGAGTAGATAATTTAAAAAAATCAAATTTTTACAGGAGAAAACTCAATGGAGCAGTAAGTGGGTGTTAAACACTCATGTCCATTGGAATGACTTGTTTAAAATACTGATGTCTACACTCCATCCCAAGATCTACTGAAAGGAAATCTGAGAGAAACCCTGCCATAGTTTACTAAAGATTCTGAGAACCTACACTCCGTTTCTCAAGAAAGGATTTAGGCCTCTAAAACATTGGAAAACTCTCCCCATCCTTCCACTATATTCTAGTATTCCTGAAAAAATAACCCAGAAAGTTGACTATCCCTCCAAAGAGCTACAAAATCTGAGCAATGACATTTACTGCTTCACTGTAGAGTTTACAAATTCAAAAGTACGTAAGAGTCCAAATGTCTAAATTATATTCCCTAAACCATCTGAATTAGATAATTATTGCATCTTTTCAAGGATTTCTGAAATGCTTCTTTCAACAACAGCAGAGGATATTCTATGCTCTGGTCTGAATGTTTATGTCCTGCCTCCCTCCCCAAATTTGTATGTTAAAACCTAATCCCCAATGCAGTAGTATTAAGAGGTGGGCATCAGGAGATGATTAAGTCATGAGGATGGGGCCCCCATGAATGGGATTGGTGCCCTTATAAAGGAGGCCCCAGGGAGCTTGTTTTCCCCTGCTACTGTGTGAGGACAAAGCCAGAAGGTGCCATCTATGAGGAACAGGCCCTCACCAGACACTGAATCTGCTGGCACCTTGATCTTGGGCTTCTCAGTCTTCAGAACAGTAAAGATAAATTTCTGTTGTTTATAAATTACCCAGTTTATGGTTGTTTTTGCTATGGCAGTTCAAACAGACTAAGACATCACATTGCCTTAAAGTTTTTGAAGTGCTTCAAATAACCAAACATGAGTCCTGGAACCACAGATCTGCTGGAAGCGATCCGCTTGGCCAAGCTGCCAGAAAGCTGCCGGCTCCACTGCTGCTATCCTGGGAGAATTGTGTCTTAATTTGCTCATCTGTCAAATAATGCCAGACCCAGTAATAATAAGGAGGCACACTATTATATAAGACACTGTGAGAGAAAATAATGATATGATAAAGATCACTTTCTGTAATTGCTCTATATCTTTATCAAGCCATCTCAGACAGGGGAATGAAGCTAACACTTATTTAGCTCCTAAATTCCAGTGATAGACACTAGTACAATGTGTATTAAAAGTGAAAATTCACAACTTCTATATACAATTGTGTCATGTCCCCCCATTCCCTAAACACATCTGCTCTATAAATATGCTTTAAAAATACTCACGTTTTCATTTATTGTAGTATCTTTAGATGCAGAACTACTCTTCCTGTTTGTGGAATACAAAAGACAATATTTACTACATTATTAACTTCCAATTCTGAAACACATATCCTCTTTTAGTTAATGTTACCTTCCTAAATTTTCTCAGCAGGAAGATGAACATTAATTTTTGCCAGGTAGAAAAAAACCAACAATCCTAACTGAATTTCTTATATTTATAGACAACATTCACAGTGAAAACCACACAACATATATTAGTGTGTGAGAAGCCTTGTGCATCTAAATGTAGCCTAGGGCTAGTCTACTAAAGATTTTTGTAGAATACACAAACCATAGACTTACTACCTTTTAACTTAACATATTAACATTTATCATTTTGAAAACTTGTTTGTTATAATCTCAAAATTCATTTTTTTTCCATAGAAAGAAAGATTCACCTGGTAACTAGGGTTCCAGTCATCCAATTCTTCATTTAACAAATTTTGTGGACCATGGATTTAACACATGGGAGGAAATATGTCTAGGAATAAAGGTACTCCCTCCCACATTACTGCAGATTTGATAGAGACACTGATGGAAGGCAGAATAACCTCCCTCACCACAGCAATGCCAACCTTCCCACTTACATAAGATGATACTTCTCCTCTGCTCAAAACCCTCCAATTACTTTCCATCTTACTCAATAAAAGTAGAAATTCTTACAGTTGCCTGGGGGCCGGGGGCAGGGCAAGAAGTGTGGGGGTGGCTACACACTCTGGCTTTCCTGCTCTTCTGAACTCACCCCCTTTGCTGCTGCTAGTTCTGATAACTTGGACTTCATCCTAGATTTGTACTGGGATATTATAAGACTGAGAGACCAGGGTTGAGCCACAAGTCTGGGAACAGGAAATCAATGGCAGCTAAGTCTTCAAAGGACTTAGGGAATCGCAAAGTATCTGAAGCCATGGCAGCTGGTAGTAAAGGGGAATGCCCACAGACCTAAAGTTGGGTCTGTTGTGTCTGTGTACAAGAAGGACAGTCACAAAACAAATGAACACAAATTGGGGCTTTAGTGATCTCACCCAGATCTCATGTACCAATGTATATTTCTATTTTCCCAAACTCCAGATTCATGTATCTAGTTACTTACTGATGATCTCTACTTGGATGTCCAATAAATATACTGAATATTAAAATTCCAAACACTCCAGACCACTCCACATGCCCCCCCCCCAAACGGCTCCTAAGCCTGCTCCTCCTAAAATCTTTCCATTTTTGTAAATGATAATGCCATCCTTCTCATAACCTTGGTGCCACCTTTGATTTCTGTGTTTTTCTCACACCCTATATCCAATCGATCAGCAAACTGTTAAAAATACACCCAGAATCCTATCATTTCTCAACATCTCCAATATACTGCTTTGGTACCAGCTGCAATTTTCTCTTACCTCGATTACTGCAGTAGTTTCCTAACTGGTCTGTCTGCTTCCAGCCATTGTCACCTCAAAGTTTATGCTTAACCTAGCAGCCAGTGTGAACTTTGAGAAATTACATGAAACGATGCTACTACTCTGCTCAAAGCCCTCCAGTGACTTCCTATCTTACTCAGAACCCAAGGTGAACTCCTCACACGTGCCTAGAAAGGACTCCATACAAGTTGGCCCCCACTGTTTTTCTACCCTCATCTCCTCTGTTTCCCTCACTCTGTTCCAGCCACACTGGTCCCCTGGATGTACCTCAGACATTCGAGGCATGCCCAGCCTCAGGATCTTTTCATTCATTCTCTCCCCTCTCCTTGAACGCTGTTCTCATGGACACTTATATAACTTGTTTTCTTACCTTCTTCAGATCTTTTCCAAACATCACCTTATCAGTGAGGCCCTCCTGACCACCCTACTTAAAGTGAGTCTCCACTCCTACTCTGCATATTCTCTATTATCTTACCAGCTTTATTTTTCTCCATGATACTAATATAATCTAACACCCTGTATAATATATATATTTGTTTGCTTTCTGCCTTCTCTATAAGAATGTAAGCTCTACAAGGCAGGGTATTGTGAGGGGATTTGGCTTGTTTTGTTCACTGTTGTATTGCCAGTCCCTAGAACAATGTTGGCCACAAAACTGGTATTCAATTAAAAATTAAAAATTATGAACTAGAATTTTATTTGAAAATTTTCAACTTAGCAACATACAGTAAATTCTTTTTTAAGCAGTACTATAGAAATGCCTACAAAGTTGAATTAGTGACCATATTTCTTTTCTAGGTAATTAATCACCATTCACAAGTAGGTATAAGGTATGAAGTGGAATGTATTCCTTAATGAACCTAAGTAACTTCCTATAGGATTAAACCTAAGCAAATAACCCAACTTCCCACTTTTGACTTTAAACAGATGATTAATAGAAAATTAGTTGATATAGGGGAAACAAACATCATGCATTTTAAGAAAGTATACTTACTGGAAGGAGGTTTCTTCTACAAAAGAATAAGTATATAATTAATGCAAGAGTTAATATGGTATGACACAGATTCATATAAAAATGAGTTTTCATTTAATTTCTTAGTATTAATCGATTCTCACTTGCTGACATTTGTACCTTCTAAATCAAGGGTTGGCAAACTTTTTCTGTAAAGTGCCACACAGCAAATATTTTAGGCTTTGTGAGCCAAGAGGCAAAATCAAAGATATTATGTAGGTACTCATAAGAGAGAAAACAAATTCCTAAAAATTTTTATTGATGAAATTAAAAATATAATAAAATTTTATAATACAGGTCTACTAGTTAGAAGAATGGAATTTGAGGGGGATAACATTTCTCTTAATTGGGGTCAAAGTTAGTGTTCATTATCGTCAAATAGATTGCAAATTTTCATCTGTAGATGCCATTTTTAGCTGATGAGTCATAGAAAAATGGGTGGGGGCCTGGATTTGGTCTTCAGGTCATAGTTTGCTGACCCCTGTCCTAAATGCAAGTTCAAGAATACGGTTCTCTTAGATTTTCTGCTAGATGAAAGTGGGAGCAACAGTCTTAGCTCATGAACTCCTAATATCCATGTTGACTCTTTAATTAATTCAGTATCTTAAGAAAGTTTGTTTACCAACTCCTCATTAAAAATACTCATTCAGGTATTTTTCGCAAGTATAGATAAAGACGACAAGAACGTTGACTGAGTGATCTTATTTGTCTGTATTTTCACTGGTGACCAGCAGGGGGACGCAGCTGGATTTCATTCATATAATTACATTACAGTGGACTAAACAAGCATCCATACACAAGAACAAGTATTATTCATTCAGAGAGTAGTTATTCTTAATTTTAGGAAGTCCCATGGAAACATGACATATAATAACCACTTATAGGTACTATTCGAAACTCCTTGTAAATTTGTTTTATTTTGGCAAAAAATATTTTTTAAACCTAAATTCCAAATTAACGTTCACTATAAAGCAGTGGGTCTAAAACTTGTTCATGCCATAAATTTATTTATTATTTCATTTAAAAAATTCTACTTTATAAACTATTGCCAGTGGACTTTCTGGAGTTCTGCAGCTTTTGAGCTCTCAGATAATTTTAAAAACTTGGAGTGAAGAAATGCATTAAGAGAATAACATGTTATTTTTTAATCTTACCCACTTACATCAAACCTATTGCTTCATCAAATGGGTTTCTGAAGTTACAAGAGGTCTAAACTTGAAGAACCAAAACCCTTGTACAGAATCAA
Organism: Galeopterus variegatus; assembly: GCF_000696425.1. Classification (NCBI taxonomy): domain Eukaryota; kingdom Metazoa; phylum Chordata; class Mammalia; order Dermoptera; family Cynocephalidae; genus Galeopterus; species Galeopterus variegatus. The sequence continues at coordinate 37,775 of NW_007731131.1, read as the reverse complement.
CTCTAATATAATAAGTTTCTAGTTTTTTTTTTTTTTTTTGTCTCTTTTTGTCTTTTTCCGTGTCTGGCAACGGATCGCAACCCGCAGTGCTGCCCCCGTGCCTGCAACCGGTCTGTATGTGGGATCCGAACCCTCGGGCGGGAGCGCGGCCGCACTTCCCAAGCGGCGCACTTATCCAGTGCGCCACCGGGCCGGCCCCTAAGTTTTTAGTTTTGATTGAACAATTCTCTTCCAAATCCAGATGTGCTAACTTTGACATTCAATAT